>NC_135214.1:907500-1180000 GCF_052324685.1 Brachyhypopomus gauderio
TACCTTTGATCTTCAGCGATACAATGGGTGTAGAAAAAGGAGAATCTGAAGGAGTTTGCAGTGATGACATCATCAATGCTTTGAAAGGACACATAACAGAGGGTTATGTGGTAAGATGCAAATAACATGCATGTCACTGTACACATTACTACGACTGGTATTTCAATCCTCTTAAAATATGTAATAGTGAAGGACAAACATCTGCAGTATGCTGTAGAACTGAAATAACATTCAAGCAGAAAATATTTGGGAAAAAAAGGTATAGAAAAACAAAGGAAAATGAAAGTAGGCAGTATGCATACTATCCAAGCCAGTATGCCATGTACATTGCTGTAACGCAGCGTATGCTGTGGAGTGAGGAGGTGGACACAAACACTGAGAGGAGCGAGATTTAATAAGGGGAATTCCACTAACCTGGTCAACAGGGCAGGCAGAAGTCGTAACCGGAGAGCCATCCAGACATAACAAATACAACGGCATGATAACACAGAATAAAACGAACAAGGTGGGGTAACAAGAACTGAGAGAAAAACAACGGAGATGGGAAATACCAGAACATTGATTCACCAAACCACAATCGAACATTAATCCACGAATAACTGATAACAGGCTGGGGAAACACAGGGATTTAAGTACACATGACTAAACTAGACACAGCTGAACACAATGACGACACGGGCGTGGCAGACAGTTGGAAACCAGGGCAACAGACAAGCAGGGCGGGATAAACGAGCAAGGAACAACACAGACATGAAGAACAGGGAACCAGAGTGACAGCTAAGAGAGGGGGGTATTGCCCTATGTGACAATTGCTTTGTTTCTTTCTTTTAGTTCAACCCGACAGGTCAAATTCTTGAGGACAACCCACTTTATCGCATAAATCCCAGCCTGAGTGATAGGATTCACTGCCTAGTGAATGTTATTGCAGCAGACAAGATTGCACTGATGGATGTCGAAGTTATCAACAAAATGAAGAAAGTTAGAGAAGCAGCAAGCAGAATCGGTGAGTCTCAAACTTGCTTTTGGTAACTTCCCAGCTATCAAGTCTGTACTCTGAATAAATTAAGTGCTGTAAAAACAATATTATGACAAAAAAAATATTTTGTACCAATATAACTGATTTGATGGCAGACTTTTTATATGCCAAAAGTGAAGGTTTAAAAATAACCAATAACACTATTTAATAAAAATCGGTGGTCAGGATCTTGTAGATCTTATAGTGTACATTTATAATTTATAAACAGAGGAAAAACCGAGAAGAAAAGAAGAAAAGTCTCATGAGCTCATGAGTCTCATTAGCATGCAGTGTCATTTAGGACAACAGAAAATAAAAAATGTAAAAGTACACCCCCCCCCCCCCCCTAAATTTAACAAGAGCAATCCCTTCCACCTAGACTTCTGCCAAGCCCATATCATTCATTGCACGGATTTCATTCTATTAATATGTTTTATGTAAACAGATTTGTACCATGGGACGATCAAGAGCCAGACACATTTGCTGAGAAAATGTAGATTTATTTGGGGCAAAACCATTACAAGATTTGTTAGAATGTTCTAAGGTCAATTTACCAACACTTAACATATGACAAGCAAAACACAATGAACAACAGGATACAAAAGATAGATTACATCAATCAGACATACAAAAACTGGACCTACAGACAACAATAATGAGGGTATATTTAAAAATATATTTAAAAAAGGTTAATGAATACAAGAAACTACATACAACAACCAAGGCTATGTACAAAAAAGGCTGAGTAGACACAAACCTGTACTAAGTAAACAAGCTAGAACAACCAGACAATGAACTGAAAACATAGTATATGTCACAGTTAGCCCCTCCCCCAGCTTTCAATCATGTATGTTTTGTTTTGTTCTTCTTCCGGTTTTTACGAGAGGTGGTCGCACTTCTCTTGCTCCTGCACTTCCTTCCCTGGTTTTTTTGCTCGGCTTCTCTGTCTCGTCTTAGTATCCTGATGCTGCTCTTCGAATTTAAACAAAGAAAATGAATTTGATTAGATGGTCTTTCAACGCAATTGACACAATTGTGGAGTGATGGTGCGGGAGAACCCACATGTCCGGACGGAACTTTCTCAGCTGGATATGTTTTCTCGTGCTTCTCTCCCTGGAAGCTGTTGAGGACGTGTTCTTATTTGGAACTTTGATCACTGGGGTTCTGCTGATTGGATTAGGCATTGCCCTAGTGTATCGGGAAATCAAAAGAGTGGGGTCAGTTATCGAAGGCCCACGAAAATTGCCCAACATGATTGATGCAATGGGTAGTGCTGTCAGAATGCAGATTGTGACTGTTAGTAAAAGCTTGGATTAAATCGTGGAGGGTATCAATGCTCTACGCATGAAGTTGGATCAGTTGGGAGACTGCCGACTTAAGAGGAGTTCTGTGTGCTCAAGTGTTCAAGGACGGGCTCCTTGCTAAATTTACATTTGTGGCATTTGGCAGACGCCCTTATCCAGAGCGACTTACATTTTTTTTTTATATAAGTGAGCAATTGAGGGTTAAGGGCCTTGCTCAGGGGCACCTCAGTCATAGCCTCAGGTCTGGGAATTGAACCCAGGACCCTTCGGTCACAAGACCAGTTCCTTAACCACCAGGCCATGACTGCCCTAAATTCCTCACCCAAACTAGGAATTGGCACCCAAACAAAATTCTCCCAGAAGGTCATCGTCTTGTGCTCCTTCCCCCACACAGAGACTGTCAGAGATGGCTCTCACCTTCCACCGCAAACAAAAAAAACTGTGTGCCAGGCCTCTCGCTTCCCCCCTCTCTATCTGAATGAGTCACGCCTTTCTCTGCTTGACTGTCTGTGTTATCAATGCTTGTATGTGCTATGGGGATTTTTTGCGTGCACACAGACTGTTGTCCTGTTGTGAGAATAACCTGTGGTCATATTTTTCTGGCTCCTCCTAGTGTTTATCTCTCTGTTTCTCCCCCAGTCTGTGAATGGTGGTGCATATAAATTACGTGATTGTCACATAGGGCTATGCCCCCCTCCCTTAGCTGTCACTCCGGATTCTCTCGTGCCTGTGTTCCTTGCCTGTTCATCCCGCCCTGCTCGTTTGTCTCTGTGATTCCCCAATATCTACCACGCCCCTGTATCATTGTCGTCACCTGTTCCTTGTTTTCAGTTCTGTGTATATTAGCCCCTGAGTCTCCCATGTCCTTCGTCGGATGTTCTTGGTTGATCTTGGTTGTTCGTGGTATGTTCTAATTTTGTTTACTCATCGCCCATTGTTTTCGTTCTCTGTGTCTCCCAGCCTTGTCAGTGTTTCCCTGTTGTCAGTATGCACGTGTATGCGTGTTAATCGGACTGCCCTCCTGTTATGACCCCGGATTGCTTCAGCGACGACGAATATGGAATGTCCTTTAATAAATCTCGCTCTTCTCAGCATTTGTGTCCGTCCCCTCGCTCCGCAGCTCATGCTGCGTTACAGTGATGCAGCAGCCACTCTGGGTTCTCGTGCTGTACACCAGGGCCCCGGGGGAACTTGAATTTCCCACTCGTGAGATCAATAAAGTATATTGAATTGAATTGAATAGTCCCTCGTCATGGTTTGTAACCCCATCGTTACTGGATTCATGTGTTGCTTGTTTAGTCTGGTCTATTTATATCCTAAGTTTGGTCTTGTCTGTTGCTGGTCATTGTTTTGCATACAGCCTGTTCTGGTGATCATACTTTGGTGTATAGCTCTATGTCTTGGTTTCTAGTTGTTTTCTGTGTTTGTTGTCTCTGCGTCTTGGCTATGTTTCATGTTCAGACTCTCTGATTTGACCCAAGCCTGCCTGTATGACCCAGAGTATGGAATACCCTTTAGTAAATCTCGCACTTCTCAGCATTTGTGTCTGCCTTTTTGTTCCTTGACGCCCCCAGCGTTACAGTATAAAAATACACAGGATAACAAGGACTAAACAAAACACAGGTAAAGCAACACAGACATGATTGACAAGTGAGGGAGGGGTCATATGTGATAATACATTATTATAGGTTTTTCAACCATGAACACTATATTTTGCATGTCTTTCTCTCCTTTACACAATGTTTATAAATTGCTGGGCTCCTGAAGTGTTTTAGCGTAAACCATATATGCAAATTATTTTGCTGTAGTGCAAATTCTGTTTGTTTGTTCTGTTAGTCAGAGAATATGTTTCATCTGTATATCTGTGCTACAGGGTTCCCTCAAGTGGTTTTTATGACTAGAGTTGATCTTGCCTGCCCACTGACAACCCGAAATTTGCACTGCATCTACAGAAGCAGGAAAATTAAGGAAAACGTGAGTGAAATTGCTAGTGGGAACATGTGTGGGTACTTTTGCTCAGATTAACCATTGCCATACGGTAACACTGTGTTTTTGTCCAGATGCAGAAATGCAGTAATTTGCTGGGTGTTCCAGTGAACTGTATCTTCCCTGTGAAGAACTACTATGAAGAGACCACTGTGAATGAAGATACAAACTGCCTTATGCTGGATGCCCTAAAGCATATTATACCCTGGGTTCATAAATATGTGGTCAACTGCTCCACCATGTCAACAAACAAACAATGATGCAAATTGTTGAAAAATCAACAATGTTTTTGTAATGCAGCTCGCGCTGTGGAGCGAGAGGACGGACACAAATGCTGAGAAGAGCGAGATTTATTAAAGGACATACCATCATCGGAATCAGAGAAGCAGTCAGGGGTCATAGTGGGAGGGCAGTCCGAATAACAAAGGTACACAGGCATAACAAAAACAGGGAAACGCGAAAAAGGCAGGGAGACACAGGGAACACAAGTAACAGGCAATCAGAATGAATAAACTTTAACACACTACGAATATCCGACGAAGGACATGGGACACTCCGAGACTATAAATACACAGAACTTAAACAAGGAACAAGTGATGACAATGACACAGGGGTGTGGTGGATAATAGGGAATCATGGAGACAAACGAGCAGGGCGGGACGAACGGGCAAGGAACACAGACACGAGGGAACCCGGAGTGACAGCTAGGAGAGGGGGGCGTAGCCCTACGTGACAGTACCCCCCCTCAAAGCGTGCCACTCCGGGGCACGCAAGGGCAGACAGGACAGGGAATCACAGGACATGGCGAGGGACAGGGACAGCGGACGCAGGACAGACTGGAGGAACAGACCAAGGGAAAGCAGGGCACGGAGACTGGGGCACGGCAAGGACAGGGGAACCAGAGACTGGCCAGGAGCTGGGCCTGGGCGAGGCATGGGAGCAAGACTGAACGGGACAGGACCGGGAGTAGACGCAGGAGTGGGGCCAGGGAACAGGGCAGAGGCAAAGTCAGAGGCAAAGACGGCTTGGACGACTGAGACTGGGACAGGAACAAAGTGGGTCACGATCTGGGGAACAGACACGGGGACCGGGACAGAGACAACACCACAGGGCACACACACAGGAACGGGCACAAGGACATGAACAGGCACACACACAGGAACCGGGACCAACACAAAACCAGGGACGGAACATGGGAGCAAGGGGAACATGGGCAATGAAACAGGACAACTAAGGGGAGGAGCAAAACTATCATAGAGTCCAGGCGCTCACATGGGCAGCACAGTCTCAGGGCAAACAGGCGTGGTCTGCCGACGGGCAGCGGGAACAGGCGGGGCCTGCTGACAGGCAGCGGGAACAGGAATCGGCGTGGTCTGCCGATGGGCAGCGGGAACATGAACCGGCGTGGTCTGCCGACGGGCAGCGGGAACAGGTGGGGCCTGCCGACGGGTAGCGGGAACAGGAGACAACCCCCTTTGTGTCGCGGGAACAGGAGGCAGAGGTGACAAAGAGGCGTCATCGGGAGCCGGGGCCGCCGGGCAGGCGTCGTCTGGAGCCAGGGTCATCGGGCTGATGTCCTCGGGAGGTGAGACCACCAGGCTGACGTCTTCGGGGGGCGTGACTGCCATATCGACGTCATCGTGGGGCGTGACCGCCATGCTGACGTCATCGGGGGCAGGACCTCCTGGCTGACGTGGCCACTACTCCCCCCCAAAAAATTCTTGGGGAGCCTTCGGGTAGTGGCTTCCGGTAGTAGCGGAGGGAGGGAAATGCGAACAATGCAGGGAGACACAGGGAACACGAGTAACAGGTGATCAGAATGAATAAACTTGAACACACTACGAATATGAAAGACATGGGACACTCAGAGACTATAAATACAAGAACTTAATCAAGGAACAGGTGATGACAGTGACACGGGGCGTGGTGGATAATAGGGAATCATGGAGACAAACGAGCAGGGCGGGACAAACGGGCAAGGAACACAGACACGAGGGAACCCGGAGTGACAGCTAGGAGAGGGGGGCGTAGCCCTACGTGACAGTTTTTTTAAGTTTACTTGTTTAATGCCACATTTATAGCCAAAAAATTTTTAAATACAATCAGAAAAAATACAATCATGTTCCATATCATATTCCAGTTGTGTAGCATACAAGTATATTTTTTAATGTAATGAATATCACAATAAAACCATCACACATAATTGAATGAATAAACAATTGTGTTTATTTTGGTGTGCTAAGTCACATTATGACGGATGACAAATTTGGTGCATTACTGAAGAAAATTAAAGTGAGGAGAAAAGATCCAAGATCCACCAAGGCTCATGTCTAATCCTTATTTGTATAGCACCTTTCATACATACATACATGCAACTCAAAGTGCTTTACAGAATAAATAAAAAGACACAAAACGAAGCAAAGATAAGACAAAAGAAAATGTTAAAAGATAAAAAGGAAAAAGCATAATCCAATAATTAAAATAAATATTAAAATAAGATAAAATGTAACCAAATAAAATAATTAATGAATGAATGAATGAATGTTCAATTTATATAGCGCCTTTCCGAATTCCCAAGGCACTTTACAATTTAACACAGGTACAAGTCACAGACAATCAATCACACACTGGCGAGAAGCGGCAGCCAATTGCGCACAGCGTACTCTCTTCCGGGATCCACAGCCCCCTGGACTGAATGGGGTGCAGGAAGGGGAGAGAGGACAGACCCTAGTGGCAGAGCACCATACACCACTGGGCATACAAGCAAACACACACACACACTACTTTTTATTGAACACAGAGACACAGACACACACTCAGGGAGAATTTGTCAGGGACTGCCAATTTACTTAACCTCCATGTTTTTGGACTGTGGGAGGAAACCGGAGATCCCGGAGGAAACCCACGCAGACACAGGGAGAACATGGAAACTCCACTCAGATAGGGACTTGAACCCAAGACCCCAGTGCTGAGAGGCAAACGTGCTAACCACCAAGCCACCGTGTTGCCCAAAATAATTAGATTAATTAGAATAATTAGAACAGAGTTAGCTACTCACACTCACACAGAGCGCAACCTTCACTCTCACTGGTTTTCTGCTAACTGTGCTCGTCGGCCCACAGTTATGCGCGGCCAACTGGTGCTCGACTCCCAGCCGAGGGTGCAACTCCCAATCACTCAGTTACCCTGCCTGGTAACCACCAATGGTGCCACCTGTATAACCCCCTCCGTGGAGTTTGACCGCCAAACCTCTCGACTCTTGTCGAGTTAGATCCCCTGATCCTGACAGTTCCCTATGAACTGCGTCTGGCGTCACCTGTGTATACACATACCAGGAGAGAAGTCACAACCTCTGCAATAAGTTTCATCTGAGTAGATCTGCTTTTAGTTAAACTTTGTATCTCTAAAGAGGAAAGTTTTGAGACTCTTCTTGAAGCTGTGAAGGGATGAAATGCCTCTGAGCTCTTCAGGAAGAGAGTTCCAGAGCTTTGGGCCATATTGGCTAAAAGCCCCCTCGCCAATCTTTAATCGGCTTTTAGGAATCACCAGTAGATTACTGTTTGAAGACCTGAGAGACCTGACTGGAACATATCTAACCATCATTTCACTGAGGTAAAGAGGAGCAAGACCATGAAGACATCAGAAACCATCAGTAGAACCTTAAAATCTATTCTAAAGCTGACAGGTAACCAGTGCAGTGCAATTAAGACTTCACCTGGTAACCCACCATAAAGACAGATTTATCAGACACCACCAGCCTCCACTGAATCACAAAACAAATATCCATTAGGCCATACCAACCCCCAAAATAATAAAACCCCTCCCACATACCTGTTATACCGAGCCAACAATGTACTATTTGCAGACTACCAACAGCATCAACCCAAGGCACGCAAGAATAAAAGATCCTTAGCTGCACCTACCTGTCAACCTCAGTGAGCTTTTGTATGTACAAACAAATTGGTTAATTCTGTAATTATACTCACAGCTACACTTGATGCCCAAGGTGCCCAAGCAATATAGTGCTGCATTTGTTAACACTAGAAGCACCGCTCCTCATTTACACACTTGTACCTAGAAGCGGACCGAAAGTTCACTACCCTAGGACTGAGGAAACTTCTAATCAGATTCTTCAGGACCAAGTTTGAGGAATTATGGCTTGCACCAGGGCAGAAGGCCCCATTTATGGCCTATATTAATACAGGATTATCGGATCATTGAGCCCACAGTATTCAGTTTCTGGAGCCTAACTAGACACTTTGTTATCAGGACTGATGTTTGCCATGTTATTCATGAGACAACGTGATATTCTTATGACACCAATATCACATTTCTTTTATTCTTATTAGTGTAGTGTTCATGTATTAATCTGGTTATTTTTACTACCAAGTTGATTACCTCCTCAGCTCCAGTATGATGAGTTAGGGAAGCCTGTTAATTCATAGATGGCTTTGGAAGAGTGAATACTGATAAAATGCCTGAACTAATATTTCCTGACAAACCAATTCTTCTTTATTCCTAAGTGATGTGCCTGCAGGAAAAGTATACACTTTCCCATGTCTGATATGTACCAGTAATTTAACTTTTTCTATCTTTGCCATGGCTCTGTGTCTTAGTTGTTGCATTGATTTTGTTTGCAACTGGAGGAAAATAACTTAACTTTGAATATTCAGTAGTCCCTCCCTTCTCGCAATGCCTTTGGATCAATAATACAACTTAGTATCCTAGTAAGAAAAATTTGTGGAAGTGGAAGTCAGAATTTGGAAAGCCAAAACATCACTGCAAGAAATGTGCCTGGATTCCAACTGCAAGGGAATACAAGAATGAAGTATTTCAATATATTAAGTAAAGCCTAACTTCTGTTGAGCCTATGAAATAGTTTAAACTCACTCCAATGAATGTAGCAAATTTATCTTGCCTCCCGTGTTTGTTTCTAGAGTTAGGATTAGTTCTGTCTTCGGAAGAAATTAACACAAATTCTCCAGTAGCATATATAGGGGGGGATATATGGGGGCAGTCATGCTAGGGACTAGGGAACTGGTGGTAGGGAACTGGTCTTGTGAACAGAGGGTCATGGGTTCGATTACCGGAGGCACCTAACCCCAACTGCTCCCTGGGCAAACAACCCGACTAACAGAACTACCAAGTAAAGAAACAAAGTAAGACCATCCACGACTAACCAGTATAACACCAAAACAACACGAGCTAACTAGACACAGGAACTACACGGACACAATAACACTTAGGGTAATGGATGCGGGGAGAACTATGAGACTAATCAGGAACACTTTAAGCAGCGGACAGGGAACACGAAATGAATCACACAAAACCGAAAGCATGAAACACCAAACTAAAAGTCTGGACCGGGACTAGGAGACAGGTAAACACATAACGGAGAACTACAAAGGAAACTTATATGTAAATGACAGAGCTAAGGAGAACACAGTTAAAGCGAGACATAGGGAGAAACACCATGAGAAATAGGACGAATGAACCAAATGGGCGAGGGGAAGACAGGAGGAAATAAACAAACACAGGGAGACAGAGAAAGGAAATCAAAACTGATATGGAGCATGAACGAAAACGCTAACAGGATAAGATGGAGAGAATAAGGCAGAGCAGGACTAGGGAGTACTCACAATACACAATGACCAACAACGGTGGGGAGAACAGAAGGGTTTAAATTAGGGGTGGGCATAGATTAATTTTTTTAATCTAGATTAATCTCACTGAAATCTTGATATTAAAATGGCTCATATGCGTGCTACCCAAGTAATGACTAAAAGTCAGTTCTTGAGATAGGGTTTCTTTATACACAGGGTGCATTAGACCAGGGGCTCATCTCCTGTTTCCAAAATGCATCAATGACTGCTTGAGAAAGCTGTTCTACTTTGATACTTGAAGAAAAAAAACATGCTCAATAAAATGTAGGCTACTCGTGTTCAACGGTTTATTCAGTTAAACATGAATTTGTAAGCCTACATACTGTACAGTAAAAGTGGTTGATAACATCAGGGTTGCCAACTCTCACGCATTGAGCGTGAGACACACGCATTTGACCGTCTTCACACGCTCTCACGCCACACTTCCGATATCTCACGCCAAAAAAAAATCCAGTTTATTTACCTCTGATCCACATATATGATTACTAGTAATGAGTTACTAGTTCGCTTTGACGCCAAACACCGGCGATCGACAGATCGCGATATAACACTTAATTTGTGTCCATTCTACGTTCGCCACCCCCCCCTCCCCCGCTCAAAAACTTACGTTTGTACGTTCGCAATTTACACATTAAATTACAACAATTTACACTCGCCACCTCCTCCTTGTTAAAATCTCACTCCAAGCGAACGTCAAAAGTTGGCAACCGTGTAACATGTTTATTCAGCTAAACATGATATTTGAAATGTAAGCCAACATTTAGTACATTTAACTAAATGTTGGTTTACATTTGATGGCATGTAAGCCAACAAATGTCATGTTGATGGCAGACACTCCTGTGACGACACTCCTATTTCCTGTTTCACCGGCGCACGGCAGCACACTCGCACGCAAACGCGGATTCACGTATCACATTAGCATAGCTTAGCTATAGCCTAATACACTTACATTAAACACTACAATTCTAAATCAGTATAATACACTTACCGACATCTGAAAAAGCTGTTGCCCAGCAATTATGCCTATATCTGCATAGGAATAACACATTTGAAAAGTTCCAATCTGGTTTTAGGCCCCATCACAGTACTGAAACAGCATTAGTTAAAGTAACAAATGATCTCCTCCTTGCAGCAGATCAAGGCTATGTATCACTGTTAGTGCTTCTTGATCTTAGTGCAGCTTTCGACACAATTGATCATAGGATCTTGCTAGAAAGGTTAGAACGCTGGGTTGGAGTCTCAGGCACAGCCCTTTCATGGTTTCAGTCTTACTTAACAAATCGCTATCAGTTTGTAGAGCTCAATAATATTTCATCCAAACGTACAATGGTTAAATATGGGGTCCCGCAAGGCTCCATCTTAGGACCACTATTATTTACATTATATATGCTACCATTGGGCACAGTTATAAACAAACATGGTGTCAACTTTCACTGCTATGCGGATGACACTCAACTTTACATATCAGCCAAACCCGATGACAAACTCAGTTTAGGAAAAATTGAGGCCTGTGTAAGAGATATTAAATGCTGGATGGCTCTAAACTTCCTACAATTAAATGAGGACAAAACAGAAGTTCTCCTTGTGGGCCCTAAGGCCGCAAGACAGAAAATTCCAAATTTAATGCTTAATCTTGCAGACTATCCCATTACACCTGGCACAGTAGCCAAAAACCTAGGTGTCATACTCGACTCCGACCTATCATTTGATAAATATATAGATAATACTACTAGGATAGCTTTTCTACATCTCCGCAACATTGCCAAATTAAGAAATGCATTATCACAGGATGATGCAGAAAAATTGGTGCACGCCTTTGTTAGCTCTAGACTAGACTACTGCAATTCACTACTGTCAGGATGTTCAAATAGGAATCTAAATAAACTTCAAGTAGTTCAAAATGCCGCAGCTAGAGTTCTGACCAGAACTAGAAAATTTCAGCATATTAGACCAGTCCTATCAGCCCTGCATTGGCTCCCAGTTAAATTTCGTATTGATTTTAAAATTCTATTATTAGCATATAAAGCACTACACGGGCTTGCTCCTGAATACCTCCAGGAACTTATTTCCTACTATGAACCCCCACGTCAACTAAGATCACAGGGTGCTGGTCTGTTATTAGTTCCACAAATTAACAAGGTAACAGCAGGGGGAAGAGCCTTTTCTTATAAGGCCCCCCAGCTTTGGAATAATCTTCCTAAATGTGTCCGGGACTCTGACACAGTCACAATCTTTAAATCTAGGTTGAAAACCCACTTATTTAGTCTAGCATTTGATAATTAATATCCCCCTTAGATAAAGGTACAGATCCAGGGGTTCATAGACGAAGGGTTTTATGGTAGACTGGGGTGCTGGTGCTGTCATCCTGTCACTGCTCGTGGTCACTCAAGTTTGTTGACAGTGCAGTGGACGGATGCCATTGTCTCAGAATGCCCCCAAGCCTATGTTACCTTCTGGTTCTGCCTTTTTTTTAGCTAGGCTGTAATAATTTAACTTAGTGCCGGAGTTGCTGCCACACTCCAGAAATGTTTATAATTTTACCTGTCCTGTATATGTCCTCATACAGAGCTAATTTTCCCTGTTTCATTTCTCCACATGGCTGCCCGCCTGCTTGAGGTATAATGAGATGAGGAGAGACAAGCGATCCATCCTGGCCGGCCACCTCCTGCCTAACCGGATGCCTACACCATGATGGACATTATTACATCTTTTTCGGTCTAAATGGACATTATTGCATCTTTTACATTCTGTCTACATTCTGTCTATATTGTTGTTGTTGTCATGGTGACCGGTGTCGGCCAGAGGAGGATGGGCTCCCCCCCTGAGTCTTGGTTCCTCTCAAGGTTTCTTCCTCATGCAAAAACTAGGGAGATTTTCCTTGCCACTGTCGCCCTTGGCTTGCTCACTGGGGGCTAGGACTCGGCACTTGTAAAGCTGCTTTGTGACAACAACTGTTGTAAAAAGCGCTATATAAATAAAATTTGATTGATTGATTGATTGATTATTTTATCTCGTTTCTGTTTTCTCCCCGTCTCTTTCTTTCTCCCTCTGTTTTCTCCCCCTGTTTCTTTCTTTCTCCCTCTGTTTTGTCTCCCCTGTTTTTCATGGCTACCGCGGAGGAACGGGCTCTGGTCAAGCTCGGCTCGGAGCTGGACAAGTTGGGTCGGCAGATCCAGAGTCTTCTGGAGAAGCAAGCGGAGCTCACCCAGGAGAAGACCAGGCTCGAGGCCGCCAGCGACACTGCCTACTCGGCCGTCTCCACTCCCTCGTCACGGCGGCTCAGCGCGACCGCCATCTTGACCCGGGCACCAGGCTGGGAGCGCCAGCGAGGACGCGGAAGGCAGCCGGCGTCGTCACCCCTACCTCAGCCGGACTTCTCCTCTGCGAATCCGTTCGAGGTGCTCAGCTCCGTGTCCTCCACCTCGCCCTCACCCCTGCGTCCGACACCACCCTCACCAGCGCCGACACCGAAGAAGAATAAGGGCGGTATCCTTGTTATCGGCGACTCGATAACACGACACGTAAAGATTAGCCTGCCAGGCGTTAAAAGAACCCCCACTGTGTCCTGTTTTCCAGGCGCTCGTGTCCTGGACGTGGCCAGGCGGCTTCCCTCGGGGCTGAAGCAGCGAGACGACTTCGGCACCGTCGTCCTTCACGTGGGGGCTGTCGACACCTGTCGGCAGCGAGATCCTGAAGGAGCACTACCGCTCGCTTCTGGACACCGCGCGGAAGAAGACGTCGGCCAGGCTTGTTGTCTCCGGTCCGCTTCCAACGTTCCGGCGAGGGGCGAGGGTGCGAGCCATCTTTTCTGTCTCCACAGCTTGCTCCGGGACACCTGTAGCAGCGCCGGCGTGGACTACATCGACAACTGGGAGAGTTTCCGAGAGCGTCCATCACTCTACCGCCGAGATGGACTTCACCCCAGTCGCCTAGGCTCGGCAGTCCTCTCCAGGAACATCGAGGATGTGCTACGCCAGGCCTGACCAGCCACAACAAACCACGCAAATCAGCTAAGTAGAACTTACTTCCCTAACAACCAAACCATTGAGACTGTGTCTGTTAGCCGTGGCAGGTATAAGAATAACAGGGTGATATGTTTTAAAAATCTAATTAAAATTAAATTAAATAAACAACATGAAGTGAGCAGCAATATTAAGCTAAGGCTAGGACTTTTAAACATTAGATCGCTTGCATCAAAAGCTGTGATAGTAAATGAAATAATCTCAGATAACAGACTAAATGCACTCTGTTTAACAGAAACATGGGCTAGAGTAGACGAATATGTAAGTTTTAATGAAGCAGCTCCTCCTGGATACAGTTATGTTCATCAGCCCCGTATCACAGGGCGTGGAGGTGGAGTAGCCACAATATATGACACAGATATAGGTTTTACTGTAAAACCAACCACCTCTATTAACTCATTCGAGGCTTTGATAGGTGAAATAGGCAATAATCTTATAGGCAATAAAACAAAGCTTAAATTAGTGACCATCTATCGACCGCCGGGTCCCTACTCAGAATTTCTTCAGGAATTTGCTGAGTTTCTTTCGGAAATAGTCTTAACCATCGAGAGATTTGTAATTGTGGGTGATTTCAACATTCATTATGAAAATGAATCAGACCCACTGAAAATTGCGTTCGACTCCATACTAGATTCAGTAGGTATAGCCCAAAATGTGACAGGGCCTACCCACCGCTGTAAACACACCTTAGACTTAATACTTACTTACGGATTAAACATAGAACATTTGGCAGTCATCCCCCAAAATGACGCCATTTCAGATCATTCCTTACTAATATATGAAATGACTTTATACAATGTACATCAGATGCGCCATACAAAAACCACGCGCACTATCACATCCGACACTGCAGCAACATTTATAAACTTACTACCAGAGCTAACGAGCACTATGCCACTGCAGCCCAATGAATTAGAACAGGCAACACAACAGTTTTATTCCACACTCAGCAATACCTTAGACAGTGTAGCTCCAATTAAAACAAAATTAATTAGGGAGAAAAAGCTTGCACCATGGTATGACGAACACACTCGTCTTCTAAAACAGGCAGCTCGAGCAGCGGAGCGAAAATGGAAATCCACCTCACTAGAAGTGTTTAGAATCACATGGAAAGACGCCATAGTCAAATATAAACATGCCCTAATAAATATTAGTGATGCAGAAAAACTAATCCATGCATTCATATCCTCTCATTTAGATTATTGCAACAGTCTCCTAGCTGGATGTTCTGGTAAATCAATAAACAAACTCCAGCTGGTTCAGAACGCAGCAGCACGAGTTTTAACAAAAACTAAAAAGTTTGATCACATTAGTCCCGTACTATCGTCATTACACTGGCTGCCAATTAGATTCCGTATAAAATACTTTTATTAACATATAAAACGCTGCATGGCTTAGCTCCAGACTATCTTAGTGAACTTATTGAACAATATAACCCAGCACGTTCACTTCGCTCGCAGGACGCAGGGTTATTAACTGTTCCTAGGATCAAAAAGATCACAGCAGGTGGAAGAGCCTTTTCTTCTAAAGCTCCACAATTGTGGAATAATCTTCCTGCCTCTATTCGGGACTCAGACACAGTCTCAATGTTTAAAACTCGATTAAAGACTCATCTGTTTAGTTTGGCCTTTGATTAATCTGTTACATATTTACTACATCTCGTATCTTTTCTCCGAGGTTCACCTGGAGATTAACATCGCAGTCAGAGCCTACAATACCAGCATCGCTGCTCCGACACGGAATGAAAGCCTGGCGTTCATCAACAGACATTTACAGTGACAATATCATAACCCAGAACTTTCATTTTTACCTTTACTTAGTCTGATTGTGTGATTTGTGTGTGACTTGTGTATTTGTCTGTATTTTGTGTAATTTGTGTGTTAACGGGCCGCCCAATGGAGGATGGGTTCCCTTTTGAGTCTTGGTTCTCCCGAGGTTTCTTCCTATTCCCCATCATCATAGGGAGTTTTTCTTCGCCACTGTCGCCTTTGGCTTGCTCATTAGGGTTCTGGACCCATAGTATTGTTAACCTTTTAAATCCTGTAAAGCGCTTTGTGATAACATGTGTTGTGAAAAGCGCTATACAAATAAACTTTGATTGATTGATTGATTGATTTAACCTCACGGATGTAATTTGGGGGGGACTTTTTCAAAAGCCGGTGTTGGTCCTCTGCAGTTTTAACGGTTAAAAAGAAATATCTAAATAGCGACGAATCTAGCGCTAGGACCATGCAGAAAACGACCGCTCCGAGCTCCGCTCCGGTAACACTTTACGTTCCTAAAAATGAATTTTCCATGAAGCAAACCTGGCGACTTCGTGGATGCATCCATGTACACACACGTACGATTTGTAATTCACAGGTTTGAAAACTCGTTCTCACCCCTACTGTGCAATTTGGTTAGGAATACAGCCGAGCTAAACTATCAAGTTGAAAGTCATCATAGTTTGCTTACCCATTTTCAATTCAATTTTATTGTCATTATGCTGAAACAGGGTTGTACAGCATAACAAAACACTTTTAGGCTAGTGCAATGACATACTACAAAATCACAAAATCACAGCAGCAGTTACATATGTAACATAGTGCAGGACAACATAGTGCAGGACAACATAGTGCAAGACAGGCAACAGACATTAAATGAGCAAGGTAAGAATGTAAAATGGATAATGGTATAGGGTGTGAAATATAAAAATATAGGTGCGGTATGTACAGTGTGTGTGAATAGCGGAGGTGCAACAGTGACTGAGGTAGGAACATAGCAGGTAAATAGGGGAATGGGACAGGGATAAAGTGCATAGTGCATGGTGCAAATGGGCTGGTGGACTGGTCTCTGGACTGGTGGCAAATCTGAGATATAGTCAGGGGGGGTAAGTCTATATATGTCCAGTTGAGTTAAAGTGGCTGGTGATACCAGTTTGACAGCACGGGGAAAAAAGCTGTTCCTGAGTCTTGTGGTTCTGGCTTTGATGTTCCTGTACCTCCTTCCAGATGGCAGAGGCTGGAACAGCCGGTGGCTGGGGTGTGTGGGGTCGGAGGAGATGCAGAGGGCCTTCCTCAAACATCTCTTGTAGTAAAGATCTTGCGTGGGTGGGAGGGCAGCCGAGGTGATGCGCTGGGCAGTTTTCACCACTCTCTGCAGGGCCTTGTGTTCAGCAGCAGTAGCACTGCCGTACCAGACCGTGATACAACTGCTCAGAATGCTCTCCACTGTGGACCTGTAGAAGTTGCAGAGAAGCTGTTGTGGCAGGTTGACTCTCTTCAGCCGTCGGAGGAAGTGGAGCCTTTGCTGTGCTTTCCTGATGATGTGGGATGTGTTCATTGACCAGGTGAGATCCTCAGAAATGTGGACTCCGAGGAACTTGAAGCTTCTCACTCTCTCTACCATCGTCCCCTCGATGCTCAGAGGTGCATGCACTCTGCTTCCTCGTCTGAAGTCAACAATCAGCTCCTTGGTTTTGCTGACGTTGAGAGAGAGGTTGTTGGCATTACACCACTTGGCGAGGAGCCTCACCTCTTCCCAGTATGCTCCCTCATCATCATTGGTGATGTTGCCGATGACTGTAGTGTCATCAGCGAACTTGATGATTGTGTTGGTGCTGTATTTGGCGGAGCAGTCTAGTGTGTACAGGGTGAAGAGTAGGGGTGAGAGTACACAGCCTTGTGGGCATCCGGTGCTGAGTGTGAGGGTGGGGGAGGTGGGGGAACCCATTCTGACAGACTGCGGTCTGCCAGTGAGGAAGTCCATGATCCAATTGCAGAGGGAGTTACTGATTCCAAGGGTGTTGAGCTTGGAGACCAGTCTGGATGGGATGATCGTATTAAACGCTGAGCTGAAGTCAACAAACAGCATTCTTACATATGTGTTAGTTCCCTCCAGATGGTTGAGTGCTGTGTGCATTGCCAGGGCGACAGCATCATCTGTGGATCTGTTTGCCCGATAGGCAAACTGGTGTGGGTCCAGGGTGCTTGGAAGGCTGTTCTTAATGTGATGAAGGATCAGCCTCTCAAAACACTTCATCACTATGGGTGTTAGAGCGATGGGACGGTAGTCGCTCAAGCTGGAGATGTTGGATTTCTTCGGAATGGGGACAATGGTTGTGGCTTTGAATCCAGAATCCAGTTCCCAACCCAACTTTAAGAACAGATTAACGGCGATAATTTTTATACCACCCGATAAGAGTATCAAATTAACGAACGCCGTTAACACCGTTAACGGCCTACCACTATTTTAAATACACTGAAACAGGGAAGAGAAACGAGACACATGTGGAAACGCTGAGGACAGGGGCGTGACAGACAGAAACGAAACCATAGAAACAAGAAAACAAGGTGGGGCTAGGCCAGACAACATGGAACAGGGAAGGAGGGTGGAGCTGAACTTAACAGTTGAAATCTTTCAGTTTAATAGCATTAAACATTAAATGTAATGAATATCACATTAAATTCAATTAAATTCATATAGCTGATGATTAAACAGATATGTGTACATGAATGATGTGAATGAATGGATGAAGTGAAAATGTTTACTTGATGTGTAAAGGGATCTAGTTTCTGTTGATGATCAGATGTGCCATTGATTCCTCCAGCCTACTGTGTTTTACTGGTTGTTGTACACCATTGTGATGATGGATTGGTGGAAAAAAATTGAAACCATGTAAAAAAAGAGTTGATCCCTAATATTTAAAAATAGTTATTTAAACATATTTTATTGGCAATTAATAAAACTACACTGTTAGTCATAAAATTTATACCATATATGTTGCTATAGCATTAACTGTTTTGGTTTCAATACCAAGACTAATTCATTTCTGTGTTTATAAAAGAGGAACTGTCTGTTAGAAAAGAGGATGCTCGGGTGAAGAAAAGGTCAAACAATGAAAAAATGAATACAAATTTTACACATTTATTCAGTAAAATCAGCCAATGGCCAAGTCTACAAAGATCAACTATCAGTTCCAATTTCAGCTTATGATGAGAAAACGGACATGACAGATGCAGTCATGAGGATTGGGTAATTCTGTCCAGAAAATGTCCAGTGAACCTCCTGGGCAGGGATCTGTTGGCCTCACTAGTGATAGCAGTGGTGTCTGTACATAATGGATTAAATGCCCAATGCAGTACTGACAGAATTCTAGTAGTAGAAGAAGCTCCCCAACATATTGGTATTCACTAGATTTAGTATAAAGTGGACTAGTGTATCTCGAAGGCTCTAGTTGAGAAAGACAGCAGTTTAACAGCAGCATTACAAACCCACTGAAGGTAGAGATCAAAGGTATGAACTAACTTCCATTTGGACCAGAAGGGAAATCATGGGGAAATGTGAAAATTGGACGAGATGTTGAAATTGCATAGAGGAAGTACTCTAGCACGTTTCTGTCTGAAAACCATACAAGGGATGTCAGGTATTTACACAATATGTGGATTGTAGAGGGAGATACAAGACATCAGTTCTGACTCAGAAATATGAAGCCAAGCAAAGACCCTTTGCTTATTTCTCATGAATTAATGTTGTCAAGCTAATGAGAATGGTAACCAATGAGAGAGTGTTAAGAAGTGATTCACGACGTGCTCATCTTTCTACACAAGCTGCAGAACTGATTATCCGGCAGAGGCATGCAAGAAAACAGCATGGAAAAGAGCTGCAAGTTATACTGCTGGCCAATATGCTTCTTCTACTGTACAAATCTTTCCACAACAATGGAAAAATATGGGGATGATTACATCAGCTAGTAAACCTCAAAGTAGCTAGTTTGTAAATGCACTACATACTCCACAACACAGATCCTGTTTTCAGAGGGATCCATAAAGCAGGTGAAGAAGTGAAAAAAGGCAGCACATAACATCTCAGACTTTTGCACATTTGACACCACGGAAACTAGACATGCACAATGCACATTTTGGCAGATGTATAGAAAGCCTGACACAGAGATAAATATGTAAAAAAGAAAAAAAGGAGCAAAAAAATGCAGTCTTTACATATAACCAGAAAATAATATAAACATTCTACCAAAATATCTTTTTCAGAGATGCAGCCTTATTGAGCCATGGGCTATGACATTAAACAAGCAGTATTGAACAAGCTTTTACAGCTCATGGCTTTATCAACTACTCAAAATTGTTTTCTTTAGCATGCACCATTTGTACCAAAAATAACCCACAAGACATACAATAAACATAAATAAACACATTTCCAACACCTCAATGACATTTCTAGTATTTCTGTATGGATTTTATAGAATAAAATAAATGCTAATGGAAAAGGTATTGCCTGGTAATTCACTAAGTGGATAGAAATATTCCCATGTGCACATTCAGAGACAGTAATGTTAATAAATTTATAGACATAGGAAGTGTTAAGAATAGAACCAAAGAGTCACTGTAGTTATCAGACGTAATCAGCTAGACTAGTAGAAATGTTAAATGGTAAAATTATATAAATAATAAGAAACAGCTGGACAAAGAATAACACCCTTTGAATTAATGTATGACCATTTGTTATGACTCGGTTACAACCCTTTAGAAATGATGAATAGAATGAAGCAAAGCAGATTACATGAAAAATATGCTTCCTAAGGCATACATCGTTTACAAATGTTCTTCCCAGAGAGGAGAAGGAGGAACTACAAGCAATAGGGTAGAACCAGGTGAAACCTGGTGACTGGGTGTTTGTGTGTCCTGCTGCTTGACTCCACACTCCAATCCCCAGAATCTCCAGCACCATCTACCCAGATCCTCCCGTCATTATTACCATCTACCCAGATCCTCCCGTCATTATTACCATCTACCTAGATCCTCCCGTCATTATTACCATCTACCCAGGTCCTCCCGTCATTATTACCATCTACACGTCTCTCCTTTACCACCCACTATAAAGCAAGAACTCAGTCACACACTCATTACGAAGTATTTCCAACAGCTCCGTTTGAAGCATACTGAGCATTTACTCTGCACTCAAAACCCTGCTGAGGCTCCTACCGAGAACTGCTGACAATACTAACAGTGGTAAAAAAAAAAAAAAGAGTTGAGCAAATGTCCTATATACATTTAACACACTGTAAGAATGTAAGAGAACTCAGACAAATCATAGAGGGTGTGATGTGCAGTATATGCACTCAGCACTGCAACATCAAGAAAGATGACAACATACCCTTGTCACGTAGGGCTACGCCCCCCTCTCCCCGCTGTCACTCCAATGTCTGTTCCTCGTGTTTTCTGTTATTCCTTGCCTGTTTATCCCGCCCTGCTCGTTGTCTCCGTGATTCCTCATTTGTTTCCACGCCCCCGTGTCATTGTTATCACCTGTTCCTTGTTTCAGTTCTATGTATTTAAGTCCCGTCATTCCCCCAGTCGAGTTATCCGTGGTTTTGTTCTATCAGTCAGTTTGTGCTTTCACGTTCGCTGTTTTTCTAGCCCTGTGTTTCCCGTCATCTGTTTGTTCCTGCCTGGTCCGTGAGTCTTCCCTGTTCTCGTCTCGTCATGCCTGTTTCTTGTTCTTGTTCGGACTGCTTGCACGTTATGACCCCTGCCTGTTCTATCGACTCTGGTTTTGGTATTCCCTGTATTAAATCTCGCTCATCTCTGCATTTGTGTCCGTCTCCTCGCTCCATTGCGTATGCAACGTTACATAACCACGGATCTAACCAGGACACAGCGAGAGAGCGAGACTCCGGTGAGTTTAGTCGCTGTAACGAGTTGTTGGCTGCTTCCGTGCAGTTTAACTCTCATGTGTTACAGCGCGAACGAGCCGGAGACAGGAACAAGGAAGACTCCTATTGAGCGCTGTGAGTCTGCCCTGCTTGACGAACACCACAGGGGTGAGTAACCTGTGGTGCAAGCAGCGGGCAGACGGAGTGAATGCACAGACGAGCTTTGGCTTAACCCTCGGTCGGCTCTCAATGGCTGCTGCGAGCTCCCGACGCCTCAGAGGAGGCGGAGCCATCGCAGAGAGAGCCACCGAGGGGCGTGTGTGTCTGTGTGTTCTTCCAGGCTCAACCCGGACCCAGAGGAGGAGGACCTAACCCCACTGATTCTGCCGGCTACTCCACATGACGCCCCCAAGTATTTTTTGGGGGGGAGTAATGGCCACGTCGGCTTAGCGGTCCCACCCCCCCGATGACGTCAGTACGGCGGCTCCGCCCCCCGATGACGTCAGTATGGCGGCTTCGCCCCCCGAGGACGTCGGCTTGGTGGCTCCGCCCCCGAGGACGTCGGCTTGGCGGCTCCGCCCCCCGAGGACGTCGGCTTGGCGGCTCCGCCCCCCGAGGACGTCGGCTTGGCGTACACGCCCCCCGAGGACGTCGGCTTGGCGTACACGCCCCCCGAGGGTTTCTCCTTGCCTCAGCAACCTGTTCCCGCTGCCCGTAGGCAGTCCGTGCCTGTTCCTGTCCCCGCTGGCCGTCGGCAGTCCATGCCGGTTCCTGTCCCTGCGACCCAGGAGAGGTCGTCCACGCCGGTTCCTGTCCCTGTGACCCAGGAGAGGTCGTCCACGCCGGTTCCTGTCCCTGCGACCCAGGAGAGGTCGTCCACGCCGGTTCCTGTCCCTGCGACCCAGGAGAGGTCGTCCACGCCGGTTCCTGTCCCTGCGACCCAGGAGAGGTCGTCCATGCCGGCTCCCGTTCCCGCTGCCTGCCAGTGGACCCTGCCTGTTCCCGCTGCCCGCCAGCGGACCCTGCCTGTTCCCGCTGCCCGCCAGCAGACCCTGCCTGTGCCCGCTGCCCGCCGCGCCTGTGCCCCAAGAGACTGTGCTGTCCCCTGTTGGGCATGGACTCTGTGTACTGTCTGCTCCGCCCTGTGTTCCTGCTCCTGTGCCCGGGTTCCCCATGTTCCCCAGTCCTGTCCCCGGTTTTGTTTTGGTTCCTGTCCCTGTGGTTGTGTCTGTCAAGGTCTGTGTTCCTGTTCCCGTGTCTGTTTCCTGTGGTGTCATCTCTGTCCCCGTCCCCATGTCTGTTCCCCAAGTCGTCACTCACCTTGTTCCTGTCCCTGTCACTGTATGTCAGCACCATATTTGACAAACTCAGAAAATATGTGGTGTAAAAGGAAAATATATAAATTCTTTAAAAGGATATTCAACCTGCTTTCACAATCAGAAACAAAAATGTATCCACATTACCAATGTTACAGGGAGAGCCTATGGATTGTGAACCTAACAAAGGCTAGAGCCAACCTTTAGTGGCTATGTGGTGATATGTAGTCGAGAGGTACACTGCCCCTTTCTTGGCAGGGGTCATGCTTGGTGCAGCTCCTATTGGCTTTTCACATATATCCAACAGCTGCCTTTGCAAAACTACCACAAAAGCTGAAACATCATGTCCACAAGCGCAGTAGGACACCACCTGAAGAGTCATTTGATTCGGCCATATACACGGATGTTATAGTTGTCCCTAGAGGAGTCCCCATTGAGTTTAACGCCATAGATCAGATTGCCTCAGGGTTTGAGTTCATATTCTCATGGCCACCCATTATTTAAAATGCTGATTGGACAAACAGGCTAAAGAGAATCATGATCATGCTGGTATTGATGATCCTTTCGGTTCCCTCCTTGAGTCATGGTTTGGGAAGTGGAGCAGGTTCATGTCCTCTATTCTAGTGTCCATCTCAGTGGCAGTAGCTCTCTCCGTTGCCTATGATTGCCGTTTCGGTCCACGTGCACGAGGTCTTGTTCCATGCCTCATTGAGTTAGCGTTCACCAAGGAACATTGAGGTAGTGTTCACCATGTATCATCAGATTTAGGCACCAAGCAATTCCGAAATGACTATTTCAGAATGAATCCTGATGATGACGGTAAATGTGATGTGAAGTGAAAGTGAAAGTGAACTGACAGTGAGGTTTTAGTAAATACATCCACATTTACTATAAACAGGAAGGAAATGTTAGGAAAATTATAAAAAAATACTACGTGTTGCTTTAGCCTGAAGTGTTTTTGGTTTCATTACCTTAGACCACAGGTGCTTAAAAAGCCTAATTGTCCAAAAAAAAAAGTCAAATACATGCAGTGACCAGAAACTACATTTACCACAATTATGTTACGGCATCTCTACACTGCAGTGTTTCCACATCAATGCGATTTCCCCAATATGTGAAATTGATAAATACAAATAATGATCCCAAAATGTCCAGGAAGAGAAAAATCAATGCAGATGGATGAGTGTTTCAAGAAAGATGGGAAAGTGAATACAAGGTGCTTCAAGGAGAAAAAACAGTATGTCTTTTGTGTTATAAAGCAGTGGTGGTTGTCAAAGAGTACAATCAGCGTCGGTATTTTGAGACCCAACACGGAGCTAAGTATGCCAAAATTAGGCATCAATAAAAACAACAAATTGCCAAAACTGTGATTGCAACAGAATGTGTTTCGCGAAAGCCACAACCACAAACCATGCAGCAATAAAAGCTAGTGTTGTTGTGAATGAAGAAATAGCCGAGCTTCAAAATCGGGAGCATTTTTGAAGCACAATTGCTATTTTCAGTTATTTGATATTTGAAGTTTCGAACAAAGTAAATGTGATATCTTTTATGTTATTTTTCTTTATTCACTTGGATATATTTATCGTTGATTGATGGAGTAATGTGGGTTTCATAACCTAACAAATTTATGTTATAATAACAGCAACAAGCAAACATAGTTTTTACAAATATGCAAATATATATGTAATATTTGTAACTTGAATAAGTAATATATTCAGAGTTATTTAACACTAAGGAGAAATTACATTTATAAGTTACACATGGCTTTCTGTGGGTAATAATTATGCTGATGTGGCCCGCAGTGAAACTGAGTTTGAAACCCCTGACTTAGACTAATTCATTTCTGGTTCTACAAAAGAGGAACTGTCTGTAAGAGGATGCTCGGGTGAAGAAAAGGTCAGACACCTTTGTTAGTGCAACCATGAGATTATATTCAGACTAACTACTCCTACGATGTGCCTTGTGCCTTGTGGTGCCAATGTGACTGAACACACATCACATACATGCAAACCTGCACACAGGTAAGCTGCACACTCTGAAGTGTACAACAAATTACTCTCTACAAGTTGCAAGCATTCTTTATATCAGACCTGAGCACTGTAGGCCCGCGGGCCACATCCACCCCTTTCACTATCTCTGACTGGCCCACGTGAGATTGTTGATAAAACTGACAATTATTATATACATAATACGGTTGTAATAGTATTTATTATTATATAAAGTGTATACAGTATTGTGCAAAATATTAAGAATATTAGTCTGTCCTCCTAAACACATTCCAATTTCTCATGTGGCCCAATAGGAAAATTAATTGCTCACCTCTGTTCTACATGGATACCAATAGTCATTGGCTTTAGTGTTCTAAGCTTACTTGGACCTTGTGAAACCAAACACCATGGGCCACATGCTACATGGTGCGGTTGGTCCTTAAAGACGAATCACTCTGTACAAGTTTCTCACACACTGCAATCTCTCAGGGCTCCAGACTGCGACCCCAACCCCCCCCCCCCCCCCCCCCCCCCCCCACCCCACCCCACACACACACCACCACCACCACCACCACCACCACCACAGCAATCTAGAACTGGGCCTGTTAGTGAAAGTGAAAGATGACGAGCATTTAGTGAGACTGACAGAGGTGCAGACACAGAGCAGCAGAGAAAGGAGGAGAAGAAGGAGCAGTTCACTCTTCTTACAAAGGTAAGAATGCTGTGTCGAGTTAAGTATGAGACTTCACATGTAAACTAAGGAAATAGGTAATACTTGCTCTTAATAGATGAATATTTGGCATGGAATCAGTACGTACACAAATATAAGAATAAGGTTGCGTTAAATTCTCATTTTGTTCTAAAATGAATGTGTGCATTGTATAGTGTCTCTACATTATAAGTTAGATAAACAACATTACTAGTTACTGCAGAAGTTCTGAGCCTCAGAATTAAATAAGGATGAGCAGTCTGAGTTGTTCTTGGTTGACACTGCCAAACAACAATTTTCAGTTTCTCATGTGAGTAGACAATTTTAGACGTTTTTTGCGAGCTCTACACCTAAACTAAAGCATAGTTTTAAAATAATTACATTTGAAAGTTGTAATATTTAAAAGAAAATAAAAGACTGGCTTACATGTTTCCTTTAGTTTAATTGTTATGGGAACACACAAAACTAATTGACAGGCAAGTAAGGATGACTTTCAGTGAGAAAGTCTACACAAGTAGAATGAACATTTCTATTTAAAATGTTTTCAGCTCATATTACTGATAAAATAAATTACTTCACCTGTACTGGCACAATTGCGGTATTAGCAAGCTAATAAACTAAAATATCTCAATATAAATGTAACCCAAAGTATAATTTCAGGTTACAAACAGTGTTAGAAAGTGCATTATATATTTACATGTGGAAAAATGTGATTAAAAAGGTAAAAGGTTCACTGTAGTTCATGAAGATTAATAGTATAATTAGTAAAAATTAATAGTAAAAATCATAAAGTTGTAACGATCCAACCAGGAAGACACGTATCCAATTGCGGAATGCTGTAGTTTTGATTTGTGAAATGAATACGGAGTACTCGTACAGGTGAATAACTCCGTAGAGTGTGTGAAGTGTATGAGTGCGGTGGTCGATGTCAGGACGGTCAGAGTTCACGCCGGGTAGACAGATGGCTGAAGGTACACGAGGGCTAGGCTGGGAACGAGGTCTGGAACGAGAGCAGAGGTCAGTACACAGGAGATCAATCACGGGGAGATAACGCTTGGTAGATGGCATGCCAACAATACTTTGCAACCCGGAAGAGAGAGGAGGAAGCCTAAATAGTTGCGAAAGGGGAGGGGTGATGAGTGACAGGTGAACCGCATCACACGGTGATCATGTGCTGTTCCTGACAAAAGTAGCCTATTCTTTGTTTAAAAAGTATTTTGTCAATATTAAAACTGATGCAATCTAGAGGTACGTTTGCAGCAAGCCTGAAGTTTGGGCCTTTTTTCTGTTTTTATTGGGTGGTTTTGCCGTTTGTTCAGCTCCGGTATTCCTGATTGGTTGGTGGGCGGGAGAGAAGAAAGCAGCAGTTTGGATGAGAGAGAGACGAGAGAGGAGAGCGAGGAATCGGTAGATGGAAATGTGATTGAGTTAACTTCAAGTTGGGCAAAGTGGATTTAGGTCCACACAGATCTGGTGTAAGCGTGCTTAAACCCAGTAAGCGTTTTTGCGCGTCGAGTTTTACACCTTACCGCGTTGGTGGGCAACCTGAACGCGTGCAAATGTTTTAGTTGTGCTAGCTAGCATTAGCTGTGTTAGCATATAAAGTGTATGGTGTGGCGACTGGAGTTGAAGAGCAGCCCTACGTCAGCGTGGGGTTCCACTGACTGCACCGAGGGAGCCCCGCTACCAGGCAGACCCCCAGGCGACCGGCAAAGCTTGGTGGAGTCCCCTGTCTACGTGGGAATCCAGAAGCTTCGTGCTACGCCTCTCAGATTCAGAGCCGCCTTCTCAGCGCCTCTCTGTCCTCTCCTCATCCTTCACCTCAAGGCTCGGTGTGAAGTAGACTGTGAGTACCCAGATATCGGAAGCCAGTTATCAGGCCTGCAACGGGGGTTTATTTCTTTTATTTTACTGCCGGCTTTTGTACCTTTTGTTTCTGAATATGGAAAGGTTATTGTTTAATGGAAATATGCATAAGTACCGTGTGGGTTATAGGCTGTGAAGTGAAGTAGATATTTTTGTGTACCCTTTATTTGTATATGTGTTTTCTTTTCCTCAATTTTTCACCTTTAGGATTGCCAGTTTTCATCGAGTGTTCATTTTCTTTGCCAAAATTACAGTCTAGGGCCGAGCTTTGTTTTTATTTTTGTTACACTGTTTATAATAAGCGGAATTACTTTTATTATTAGTGGCATCATTTCAGAGAACATATCACTACAGAACTGCAAAGTCAAATTAATCACAAATACAGCCAAATATATTTATTGGGGAAAATTTAGATCAGAACTTGGGGCCCTGTCCTACTCTGTTGGACATAGAAGGGGTTATATAAATAACAGCAATATCATACATTTTTCTATAACCCCACACATATCCCCAAAGCGCACAGAGGCATGCAAACATTATCGCTCTTTCGCAGTGTCTTGGTTTGGCTAGTCTTTCTGTAACAGCAAAGACATAGAGCGATTGTGAGGCGGCCGCATTTGCAGTGAATAGCAAGGTTTATTAAGCGTAAATAATACAACCAGATAACAAAAAACAAAACAAACACTGAGCTCGGTTTAAACACTTAAGTGAAGGAAACACACAGAGGCCTGGAAACAAAGGACTACGCACATAAACCAGGGCTAGCAAAACATCAAAGAACTGAAAACACAGAATATATATACCGATATATATAGATACACAAGCTATCAAGAGGATTAAACCAGATACATGAAACCAATAACGAGGAGATTCAAATGAATAAGCATGGAAACTAAACCAAAACACAGTGGCACATGGAAGTTGAAAACTTCTGGACCAAGTTGAACATTGTGTGAAGACCAGAATTTAGGGGCACCAGAAACTGAATCCTGTAATAAAATGGAGGATATGTTAAAAGTACACGAGACATGTACAGAAAAAGGGATTCAGAGACTGAACCCACAGCTATCCATGAAGATGGAGGTCCATGCATACCACAATAATTTGAAAGTGATGTCAGCTAGAAAATTCTTGGACACCTTAGAGCTAAAATTAGTGTTCTCATGACCCTGGATTTTAATAATACCATGTACACAAAGCTAATAGATCATTAACAAAAGTTTAATGTGAAATGGGTCTAGAAAATGCCACCAACCAAAAAAGAGTATTTGCTATCAGTGTGAATAGGGGCAGTCATGGTCTGTTGGTAGAGAACCGTTTTTGTGACCGGAGGGTCATGGGTTAAATTCCCAGGCCTGAGGCCATGACTGAGGTGCCTTTGAGCAAGGCACCTAACCCCAACTGCTCCCTGGGTGCTGGGCTAGAGCTGCCCACTACTCTGGGCACGTGTGCATCACAGCCCCCTAGTAATCACTAGTGTGTGTGTGTGTGTGTGTGTGTGTGTGTGTGTGTGTTCTAACTGCACAGATGGGTAAATGCGGAGGACAAATTTCGATTGTGGTGAAAAATCACAATTGACAAATATGGCACATTTACATTTAAAAGTGTAGCAACTAGCCTGTAACATAGATTCCACTTTATGTAGAGTGCTAAACTCTATTTTGGAATAATTCAAACAATAATTTAAGGTTACCATGTCTCTAGGTTGTTAATTAGTTATTAATGTTTTTGAATGACAATGTTGCTAATTCATGTAGATAAAGAGATTTGATAAAGAACATGTGTAACAGGAGGGTGGGGGATATAAACCCTGTGCAGTACTGCAGTGACTCTCCAGGGATGAACACAGTCAACACTTTCACTTTCATTTTGAGTACCCCACCCCACGCTTACACACACAGTGTAGAGCTGAGAGTGAAAGAGGAGCATTTAGAGACAGACAGAGAGGTGCAGACACAGAGCAGCAGAGGAAGGAGCAGCTCACTCTTCTTACTAAGGTAAGTCAAGAGGGTTGGGCTTTTAAAGTATGAGATTTTAAAGTTAAAGACTTCACAAGAATTGGGTTGCAATACCACCCAATATCCAATATATAAGGACTGTAGTGGAAACAAAAATTTGGGAGAAAAAATTTTATAGGCATATTTTAGAATAATTATACAGGTTACTCATTCTGGTTAAATGCATTTCTACCTGAGAGTGGTACAATGTGCCCCTTCCGGTGACATTTTGAAGGGTTCTACAATGTATTATTAATATTAATATAATGACAGGAAATCTGACCAATTAAATGTATGATTTTACTGGTCTATAATAGTCTGACGTTTCTCCATATACTGAAGGAGACCTACACATTAAAAATAAAACATCACTGTCTATGTACATTAGCTAACTCATTTTGAATGAGACACACATAGCAGTTGTGGTGTACCTAAATGTGGGGTATCTAATTAAATTAGATACCAAACTGGAAAGACTTTCGCAAAGTAAACCTTCAGAAAAAAAAACAATTGCTCAAATATTCATTTGAGCAACTCCATCTATAAATCTTAACCAATATTGTAAACATCATGTATATCGTTTCTGTAAAATCATTGATTAAAAGGGTAGCAACTAGCCTGTAACAGATTCCACTTTTTGAGGATTGCTAAGCTGTATTTTGGAATAATACAAACAATAATTTAAGGTTACCATGTCTCTAGGTTGTTATTAGTTATTAATGTTTTTGAATGACAATGTTGCTATTTCATGAAGATTAAGAGATTCGATAAAGAACAAGAGGGTGGGGGATATAAACCCTGTGCAGTACTGCAGTGACTCTGCAGGGATGAACATAGTCAACACTTTCACTTTCATATTCACTACCCCACCCATCCTGTTTACACACAGTGTAGAGCTGAGAGTGAAAGAGGAGCATTTAGAGACAGAGAGGTACAGACACAGAACACCAGAGGAAGGAGCAGCTCACTCTTCTTACTAAGAGATGCTGTGTGTTGGGTTGGGATTAAGACTTCACAAGTGGACTTAATAGACAAATACTTGCATGCAGTCACTACATACACAAATATAATAAATAGGGTTGCATTCAATACCCATTTTCTAAAATTAAGGACTGTGTACTGAATAGTGTATGTAGATTGTAACACAGATAAATGACAGATTACAGCTTAATTCAGAAAAGATATAGGGGATTAGATGAGGATTTGCTATCAGTGTAAGAACCTGGTAGGATGTGTATAAAATGAGATCTTTTCTGCATCAGTGACCACAAGACAGCTACAACCACTGCTTGCAAATAAGCCAGAAACTCAGATGAATGTGAGTCGAAACTAAAAGAAGTAAAAGGCTTGATACAGGATGCTTTTTGATCCTTTGGCAACTACTATTTTGAACTCAAAATGGGTAGCATTTTAACCTTTATAAGTGGTATATTGTATAAGATGGATTTTCTTTGTTGTGAGTGTGTGTATATTTGTGATCTGTAAGCCATGTCAAAGATGAATTTCTGTCTTCAGTTCAGACAGACAATAAAGACTTATTTTATCTTATCTTAACACGAAGAGAACTGCTTAGCCAGGTAGCAGGGCTATTCGACCCAGTTGGCTTGGTAACTCCAGCTAAGCAGAAGGGAGCCATTCTGGTACGCATAGCATTCCAGGAGGCAAAGGGCAAACACTGTCTGGGCAAAGACACATGGGATGTAGCACTCTCAAAAAGCATCAGAGAAGATGCAATTAACCTCTTTGAAGAAGTATGTCTCTTTGCCTCAAGTATGTCTCGTCTTGACCCTCCATCACCCAGGACACATGGGAGACAAGCATCCAGACTGTCTCTGTCCTGGCTCCAAGGTGGTGGAATGAACTTCTCTTGTGTGTCCGAACATCGGAGTCACTTGCTGTCTTTAGACGCCGACTGAAGACCCACCTCTTTCAAGTGCACTTTACATAAATATGCTTTCGTCTACTGTGCTTTATCGTCTCTTTCCTCAGGTGTTTGTAAAAGGTATTGCTTACTGTCTTTTTCTCAAGTATTGTGCATAATTGGGTTATAGGAATTGCCTACTGTCCTTTTCCTCAGGTGATGTGTATATTCAGGTATAATAATGACTTGGCATAATTGTTAGGTATCATGACTTTCGTCTAGTGGTTTTTCCAGCTTAGAGTACCTTGTGTTCAGGACTATCTATACTACCTTGGAGATTCCAAGCAACTACGTAGCACCACTTTTTTTAACTGTGTTACAGCAAAGAGCCACATCATACACATGGGCATGCTTGAACATCACCCATCCCTTCCTCTCTCTCTCTCTCACACACACACACACACGCACACACAAACACACGCACACAGAGAGAACTCTGCTAAGATTTATTGTAAATGTCACACACAAACAGCGCGGGGGCAGTCATGGTCTGGTGGTTAGGGAACCGATCTTGTGACCAGAGGGTCCTGGGTTTGATTCCCAGGCCTGAGGTCATGAATGAGGTGCCCTTGAGCAAAGCACCTAACCCAAACTGCTCCCCAGGTGCCTGGCTAGGGCTGCTTACTCTGTTAAAAACATCATCTGTTTATATTCATATATTTGTTTTGGTGTGCATTTTTCCCTGCCATTTTGAGAGCAAACTTGACACGATTTGTTTATTGAAATGATTTTTGGTGTTTTCATCTCACGTACATGCACATTTGATGAAAATACCAGGGTGAACTCAAGTTAAGTGAACAGCACATTAAAAAAACATAAACAGGCGTGATATGCTTCAGGATTTTGGCACTGTTGGAGGAGGTGGGCCATGGCACGGCTAGGTTGCTCATGCATGCGTGCACACACACTACGAGCTCTGTTAAGTACGCAACTGTTGTTTTCTAGGTAAAAAGTGGATAAACTCCGTTATCAACACTCGTTACAACGCCACTGACCTGCGCTCACCTTTAGGAAGAAGAGAACAGACAGCGGCAGTAGTTTTGAAGCCTCCCTCAGTCGTCTGCGGTGCCTTTGTTGCGTCTTGTATGTGGTTTATTCCAAAACGTGTGACAGATGACCTCTCACTCAACGAGACTCAAACTGACAGTCTCACTCAACGAGACTCAAAGCAGAGTCACTTCATGTCGCTAGGGGCAGTCATGGTCTGGTGGTTAGGGAACTGGTCTTGTGACCAGAGAGTCGTGGGTTCGATTTCCAGGCCTGAGGCCATGACTGAGGTGCCCTTGAGCAAGGCACCTAACCCCAACTGCTCCCTGGGCGCCGGGCTAGGGCTGCCCACCGCTCTGGGCACGTGTGATCCACAGCCCCCTAGTAATCACTAGTGTGTGTGTGTGTGTGTGTTCTAACTGCACAGATGGGTTAAAAGCGGAGGACAAATTTCGATTGCAGTGAAAAAATCACAATTGACAAATATGGCACACATTAAATTAGTCTCCCGTTTTCCACTACACCGGTTTTAAAGTTATTAGCGGCTCGCTAGGCTTGTAAACAAACTGCGCACCACGAAGATGTAGCAGTCTGTCGCTCTCAGAGTTGATGACGTAACCGGGCCACGGCACAGACCGTTAGTGCAGGTGAGAGTGTGGACCGGCTGGGGAGCCGCATGAAACCAGGCAAAGAGACGCATGCGGCTCGTGAGGTTGGCCACTCCTGCACTAAAGGCACAAAAGATCAAAATAAATTGTAATGGCAAAATTATTTAGATCATAGAACTAAATCACATGCTGAAAATAGCTTTGTGTGTATGTTTGTGTGTGATGTTTCATGTACGCAATACTTTTCAGTCATTATTATTATAATGAGATATTATAATGAGAAAACGACATTTCAGTGAATTAAAATGTACATTTCTGGTCAAACAGTGCACTTTTTGTTATGAGATGTAATAAACTTATTTAGCTCATTGATCTGAATCATACAAGACCCAAGACCCTGTATAAGAGGATTGTAGCACCAGTTTTTACGATTTTTGAGGTTTGTGGGTATTGTAGTGCAGAGGTGGGGACTCGAGTCACATGACGGACTCGAGTCAGACTCGAGTCATTAATATTAAGACTTTTGACTTGACTTGAAAAAATATTCAGAGACTTAGACTTGACTTGGACTTTTATACCAATAACTTGGGACTTGAATTGGACTTGAACCTGTTTACTTGCAAAGACTTGATTTTTTTTACCCCAAATCAAAATTTAAAACGCATATTAATATTTATTAATTAATTAAATGCGCCCCATTAATTTAATTTCCGTCCTTCTGACACAGACCGGTCCTCTGCTTTTCCACACTCTGTACGTGTGTGTGTGTGCATGAGCTGCAGCACAACCAATCAAATTAAAAAGACAAACAAAAAAAAACGGAAGTACAAAAACGCTAAAGGCAGATAATGGCACTACCGAGAGTAATTTCTTTTGGGTACATAAATTACGAAGTACTCAATAAAAATGTAAATTGTTACCAGGCAGGGTGTAAAATGGACACAAATTAAGTATTATATCGCAATCGATCGCTCGCCAGTGGTTGGCGCCAGAGCAAACTAGTAACTCATTGAATCATAGATATGGATCAGACATAAACTAGATTTTTTTTTTCGGCGTGAGATATCGGATGTGTGGCGTGAGAGCGTGTGAAGACGGTCAAATGCGTGTGTCTCACGCTCAATGCATGAGAGTTGGCAACCCTGGGTTCTGTATCTGAACTCAGGGAAGAGAGCCTCTTTCTGTCACCATCATATCCAGTTCTATCTCAGCATGGATTATGTATTTGAAGACATCTACGTCGAGAAAAAAATATATATTGACAAAATTGGAGCGAGTTTTCAGCTATGGGGGCATAATTCTACGGCCTCATCGTGCACAAATGACAGACAGACTTTTGGCCAGTTTGGTCTTTTGCAAATGCAATGCAGAAAAGTTTACTGAAATGTCTAAAGTTGCAGATTCCTGTTCAGTTCTTATATTTGTTTGTCTTGTGTCACTCACAGATGGACACACATGTTCTCTAAGAAACCAGATAAGAGAAGAGAGGGAAAAATTACGTTATGGTTCTTTGTATTTTACTGTGAAAATATCAGCACTTTTTATTTGAACATGGAGTTCTACTTGTGACTTTTTCACAGAATATTTATTTCTAGAAAATTGTAGTTTAAAGTATGAATATTTTTGCAGCTAAGTTTAACAAATTGAACTGGGCAATAAAGATGTTTAATTTTAATAATATTTTTTATACTTCGTGTTTTCAGTTGCATGTGTTTTATCAAGATTTGAGGAGAATACAGATTTAAAAAAGAACACATGGTCTATTATTTACATTTAGAATATACCGGCAACATTGGTTAAAAAAAAAAAAGACTTGAAATTCCAAGTTTCAGAATTGGGACTTGACTTGACTTGACTGTCTTTGCTTGAGACTTGACTTGGGACTTGAGGATAAAGACTTGGACTTACTTGAGACTTGCAAAACACTGACTTGGTCCCACCTCTGCTGTAGTGCCCCTAACAGGCCAATTCAAACCAAACTTGGCATACCTCACAATCTATAAAACTGTTTCAAATTGGGAGTTGATCACTAAAGCTGGGCGTACACTGTGCGATTTTTGGCCCATTTTCAGCCGATTTTTCACTCGTGCGACTATTTTTGCGATCGGGCCGAGTTTCGGCTCAATCGCGTGTCGTGCATCGTATAGTTTACACAGGTAAACGAGGAGCGATTCACACCTCACGACCAACTCCCGATCAGAAATCGCAGCGTCGCAAGAATATCAAACATGTTTGAAATTCAAATCGCTCCTCGTAAGAGTATCGCACTGTTGAAGCAGCTCCACGAGCCGACTCTCCGCAACCTCTCACACTGCGCATGCGCGAACGGCAGAAGAGGACGTAAAATCCTCTGTGTGTGTGCGCGCGCATGTGCGAGTGAATTTCTTTTTTGATGAAATCATTGAAATATTGTTTGATTAGCAAGCAATAATTGCTAGTTGCAAATATACATCATAAAACACAAGTTAATTGTACTTTTTCAGTGAATGAGGTGAAAACCCACATCTGCCCAGCCATTTTTTTGTTCATGCACTTTTTTTTAGGTGTTTCTAGACACAGAAATGGCACAAATTGCCAAGGCAGCGCGGTTTTTTTTTTTTTTGTGGACATTTCAGATGAGCGTCTCTCCCGTTTTTATGATGCAGTTCCGGATACAAGAGTCCGATATGTGGTGTAAGAACGTATAGTGTGAGCAGTCAGGTCGCATGAGAGCGTCAGGTCGTATAGTGTGAGTATATTAATCGTGAGCTGTGAACTTTTAAACCCTGCGATTTAGTCGTATAGTTTGAGCTGGAGCTGAGTACACGATTTAAAATATCGTACAGTGTACGCCCAGCTTAATGCAAAAAAATGGATCAACCTAAAAATGTAAAAATCTAAAAATTTTTTGATAATTATTTACCTACAAAGCCTATAGATTATGCCTATACCAATTATTCCATCGATGGATCAAATTCCTATGCCTAGTTCGAAAAGAGCTGTATTTATTCAATTGATGAATGTGAAAAATTATGCATTTTTAATAGGACTTGTAATTGCACAATTGTCATGTGTCTGTAAGGAATCAACAGAATCAAGTTGCATGTTCCTAAGTGAAAATTTGGAGGAGTTACGCACGATTTTCACAAATAGCGCCACCTAGTGGCCAAATGATTTGAAACTTCACAAAATCACAGAGTCATCATATATTGTTTTATGTTATAGTGCCCCCTATTGGATGATCTTAGCCAGCTTTGAGTTGAGACCTCAAAGTCATGTGCATATGAAGTTTCATGAAGATTGATCAAAGCATTTCTGACATATAGTTGTTGAAGTAAATTAGGCCAAGCCTCAGAGCTATTGATTGACATGTGACAGCCAGACTGTATGTAAATTTCAAATTTTGTTGATAATTATTGATAATAGTTTGACACCAAGATTGTGGTGATCAGATGAAAATCCAAGCACTAGTATGCAAAAGTAGGCTTTGCATATTATGCAAATTAGGAAAAAATCTAAGTGGGTGGAGATTAAGGGTTCTTGAGGTTTTTTGTTTGGTTTGAGCTAAGGAATGCAACAGAAGGTCCTTTCTATGACCTATGCTGTGAGAGACATGGACCAAAACACAAAATGCTGTGCTATAACGCCACCATCAGGCCAATGTGAGTCCCTATACTTTAGATTGGTCCTGTAAAGAGACTATGTCTTTCTGCCAAGTTTGGTGTTTCTGAGCCTTACAGTCTGGGCTGCACAATTCGTTTTATGCAGACAAAAATAATAAGAAGAAAACCCCTAACAATTACAATAGGTTTCACCACACTACGTGTGAACCCTAATAATAAGAAAAATTAGCAATTACAATATGCTCCCATACTTTGTGTCTGAACCCTAGTAAGTAATTATTAGTATGTTCTTACCAATAAAACCCCAATTCATAATGATTACTACAAATAACTGCATGGACATATGCTTTGTCTATATTTCCATAGATTCAATCATGGGAGGGAATCAGTCCAAACCCGGTGAGTTTAAATTATATCATATTATATTGCTGACATATTAAGAATTTCAATTAATTTAGATTTAGACAGAATAATCTGATGAATGGAAAGTTTTTTTTTCAAGTTACCATTAATCATAATATGGCACTATGAGTGTATCATTTTAGCTTGAGAACTACACCTTCTGGAGGAAATTGATTGGACTGTTTTTCTTCCTGTTGCACTGACTGCAACTGGAGCTCAACTGATGGCAAATGCAAGGGGCCTCAGTCTCTGGTCCTGACATGTTCAGTACAGTGGTACCTCGAGATACGAGCTGCTCTACATACGAGCAATCCAAGATACGAGCACCGAGACGAGCAAAATTTCTGTTCGACATACGAGTGCACGCTCGAGATACGAGCATGAACCACTAGGTGGCAGTACAGTACTGTATTTCAATACTGTTGTAGCGACTACTCCTCGCAAAGAAACAAAGCTCGTTGGACAGATTTTTAATGAAAAAAAAAACAGATCTGAGTGAACATGCCGAAAGTTCACCCAAAAGGCCTAAAACCAATGAGTGAGTGTTTAAGCAACTTTTTAAGTTTAGGTAATGTGATGTGTGTACGTATGTTCTCTGTTACGGTAATTTCTATTGTTCAGCATGTACGTACGTGTGTACCGGTGAAGTTACTGTACGTATTGTTTAATTATACATGTTGCATGTGCCTTTATTAATAAAGAACATGTCTTTTTTTCCACATTTACGCTAGTTTTGTGACTTTTTTAAGGACCGGAACCAATTACAATACTTTACATTGTTAAATTGCTTCGAGAACCGAGCAGTTCGAGATACGAGCACGGGGAGATATCTCGAGGTACCACTGTACTTCACATCTTTGTGTTTCTCTCCAATATCTCACCCAGTTCAATTCATAGTTTAGCCATTAGTTGTGCTGTGAGGACCTCATTCTGGAAGTTCCTGCCAAAACAGGGACAGTGATATGGCTCTCTAACCTGAGCAAAACACTACATAGTGCAAGTTAATAACCATCTTCTGTGAATTAATTATGTCATTCTCTTTATAACAGAATTCAACACAGTTTTGGGTGATATAACTGTGGGAAATGGAGAACAAATCAGTCTTTCCTGTGAGGCAAACAACACAGGATTAACAGTGACATGGGAGAAGGATGGCTATAAACTAAAGTGTGTACAGGACAAACACATCATGGAACAAAAAGAGACAGAATCAGAAGTTTGGAAAACAAAGTGTTCATTGAAAATCCAGAATGCAGATGAGCGAGATCAGGGGAATTATACCATAAATCTGAAGAATGAATTGGGTACTGCTTCCTGCTCTGCCATGGTGACTGTTGGTATGGAGTGACTTTTTTATTCACCCTCTAACATACATTCTTTAAACTTATTTTAGACCACTGTAAAATGTACAAAGAACTGTCTATGTGATGACAGTGATAAGATTATGAAGACAGTATGTTTGAACCTTAAATAAATAGAATAGATAGAGCTTTCACAGAGGTGGAAATGCACACACTGTTAAAGACTATATATACATTCTAACATCCTGCATCCAAGAAGCAAAAGTGTTTCTTAACCCCGAACTCACCAAATTTCATGATTTCATGTAAACTCAATAATAATGTCATCAATGTTCACCCCTTCAAGTGCTTTGCTAACTCCTGCTACAAATCCTGTGTCTCTTACAGAACTCAAGGAGTGGAGGACAGTACAATGGAAGTAAGTCCACAGTCATTCTGTTATATTGTGTCATGCGGTCAAGAACCAACACAATCATCGTACCCATTTGTATCTGAATATTTTTGTAAATCCTGAGATACCATTATTGGCAGTACTTATTCCAAAAATCATGTCATGAATAAACCAGTGGCGGCTGGTCAATACGGGGCGCTGGGGCGCCGCCCCCTTAATATTGTTCCGATATTAAAATGAGTTCATTATAAACTGCGATAGTGAGGAAATTTAGTCACACTGTGTGTCTAATATAGCTATATGTTTGAATTTATTAAAAGAGTTAACACATAATTGTATTTGATTGCTTACATTGTGCACACTTCCTGGTTGGGGCGGCGGTCTAATGGGAGTGAATGTAGATGCGTAAACTTTTGCCAAGCACGTGATCTGAGGCTGCAGTTTAATTGGTTGGTTTCAGATTTTCCACGGAGCGCAGCTCTCTGTGCCCCGGACACACCCACTCTTGTTGGACACACCCACTCTTGTTGGTAGTGTCAGTCAGCTGCGGTTCGTTAACTCGGTTCACGTTGAATAGCTACAGGTTGGAGCAGCATATCTTACAAAATGAGAGAAAATTCCATTTTAGCTTTACAAAAAAATCCTTTCACACAGCGTTCACTTGAAGAAAAAAAAAAGGATAAAGGAGCTTGGCCCGGATTGACCAAATGTTGTCCAGTGCTTGATCAAGGTAAGCTGAAAACAGAGCTTAGTCTCATCTACAGCAAGGAAGAGTTCAATGCCTGTTGTGGTGCTGTGGGCCTATTCCAGCTGTTTATGGAAAATAATCTAGAAGAAGTCTTTTCAGAGACTGTCACACTCCTGAAGATCCTGATTACCACAGCCATGACCACAGCAGAAGCTGAACGGTGCTTTTCAACACTAAAAAGGATTAAGACTTTACTGAGAAACTCAATGACCCAGGACAGACTGAATGGATTGGCCATGTTGTCAATGGAGAAAAGACTAGTCACAGAGATGTCTGACTTTAACAAAAATGTAATAGAGAAATTTGCAAGCCAGAAGGAAAGGAGGGCAAAAAAGAGCACTAAAGCCCTATCCGGACGGGATTAGTTTCTCAGGGGGTCCTGGGGTAATTTTCTCTTTTACGGGGGGTCCTCTGTGATTTTAATCCCGTCCGGAACGAGCATGTCCGTGTTTTTCTCAGACGTCCTCAGAGAAAATTACAGGCGGAATTACCTACTGTTTTTCGCTGTACTCCGTGGTCGTCTGGTAATTTTAGTCCCGTCCGGATCCACATGTCTGAGTTTATACATGCAGACATCACCTCGCGTTTAATAAAACAGCTATATGTCCACTGCCACGCACCGTAGTTACACGTTGGCGTGCGTTTTCACGGAGATCCACGTAAAGACAGCGGCGAGCGAAAATGGATTTACTGGATTTTTTAATGGATTTATTTTATTTTATTTAACGGATTTATTTTGCTATTTACATTCATTAGCGATTTTTTATAATGTGTTTTCTGTATTGGTTTAACAAAATAGCTTAACTTAAACGGAGATCTTAAATGCTGAACTGAACAGTAGTAAAGTTAAAAGTTAAAAAGGAATCATCAGAGTTGGCAGTGTGACATTATTAAACATGCTATCACGTGACAAGGCGATGTCATGTGACCGAGAAAGCCAAAAACTCACGGGTCCTCCTGTTTTTTCAATTGCTGTCCGGATGCAAGAGTTTTATCACTGAGTACAAGGGTGAAATATTTTTCACAGACGTCCCCCTGAAAAACTAATCCCGTCCGGATAGGGCTTAAGACTGCTTTATTTGTTTTTAATTTTTTTGCGCCCCCCTCAATTTTTTTTGCACCAGCCGCCACTGGAATAAACACCTACTACCCTAGTCAAATCTACAATATATTATAACAGTAACAATGCTGTAATCCAATAAGAAATGAACTTGTAAGGGCAGTAATGTAAGTAATGTTTTCACTAAACAGAGAAACCCCATAAGTGACTAGTCACCAGTGATGGCTAAGTTACCTTGAGAAAGTAATCCGATTACTGATTACTGATTACTCCTTTTAAAAGTAACTTAGTTACGTTAGTATTACTTGATTTTAAAAGTAACTACGTTAGATTACAAGTTACTTTAGTAGTTACATTCAGCAGCAAAATAAATTTTTCCAATACTCACTTTATTGGAAGTGCATTTTTAACAGTAACAATGTATTGAAGCAGGTTCGGTAACCGAGGCAGAAACTGCTTAATCCAAAAATCCAGAGGGAGGGAAACTTTATTGATAACGCAACCCTGGGGCGCGCAGTCACCCCCCCCCCCACCCCCCACAGTGTCACTTTAAGGGCGAGACTCGCCGTGAGGAGTAGTAGTCGCTACAGTATCTCCTGACATTACGTTTGTGTAGCTGCGTGGTATTATTTGTAAATTTATTTGTAAACGTAATACAAGCGAACTGGGGTGGGTTTCCTGAAACGTTCGTAGCGCCAAGTACTTCGTAACCTCGTATGAAACGTACGTTTCGGGAAACCCACACCTGTTCAGTCAGACAGCTTGTGAAACGAAATACCATTACAATTTCAAGCATTTTAAAGTAGGCGACGTTAGTCAAAATTCCAGCACTTTTCAAACGTGGAACACAGTGCAACATTAAAATTCTTCATGTAAATGTTCCTTCCCCTGTTTTTGAGGGGTGTTTCTTTATACTACCACACATCGTTACGGGAGGACACTGCAAAAAATGACTTGTAAAACGCGCTCGCGCTCTCACAGGGTCGTGCGCAGCGTGCGGAGTCGAGCGCTACGGTCAGACGCAAAAGTAGAACTGAGCCAAGAAGAAAGCAAAAATATATATATTTTACTAGGGAAAATACAAATAGTAACGCACAGTTATTTGGATAAGTAACTTTAATCTGATTACTGGACTGGAAATAGTAGCGCGTTATATTACTCGTTACCGAAAAAAGTGGTAAGATTAGAGTAACGCGTTACTAAGTAACGCGTTACTGACATCACTGCTAGTCACTGGACCAAAGGACTACCATTTTTTCTCAATATAAGCCGCACCCACAAAGTAAAAAAAAAAAAAGGAAAATGTTGTATAAGCCGCACCGGGCTAAAAACTGCATATATCCACTGAACTGAATACATTTAACTGAACTGATCGGTTTCTGTGCCTGTAGCATTTCACGTGCGACAGATTTGGCTTTCAGCCGGTGTTGTGGCGAATTCCGACTACCCTCGTTTATCCGCGCACATAGATGCTACAGATTATATTGTCAATTTACGTTTCTATGCATAAATAAGAGCTTGAATTTAATTATCCATCACAGCAAATGGCACAGCATTATGTATGTCCAAAGACACACTGGCTCAAGGGTGTTAATTATTTTAAATAAAATACACACTGGCTATACCAAAGTTCACCTCTAAGCACATGACTTCGCAGTATTACGTCTAAATATCTAGTTAAGACAAAACTACAGTAGAGTGCTCAATGAACTAAGTTATAATCACTGTAACTTCCGAATATCATCTGTAGCGTCTTTATGTGTGTGCAAACGAGGGGAGTCGGATTCTGCCGTGGAGTTGGCACAACACATGTTGGTTTGAAAAAAATTCTCCTTCGTACCTGCTGCTTGCATGTGCTAAATGAAAATGAGCACTTTCGTCTTTGATTTACAACTTTGACCTACCACTTGATTAAGTTTCTGCTCTGCCTCCTGATGGGTGAAGAAAAATCTACAGAATAGCTGCACCTCATTATAAGCCACATGGTTCAAAGCGTGGGGAAAAAAGTAGCGAAATTCAAATAATTTCTCCCTTACACCAAAATTTTGTTAATCAGCCAAGACATGTTGGTTCTCCAGTGTCAGGTTTGTACTGAAGCTATGATGGAATAACGCAATAATAATCTTGTACACTCCAGAGTCACATTAGTTATCACACTAGCATCTCCACACTTATAGTTGTTAGTTCATCATACACACACTTGCTTATATGGTTTCTGTCATTACTGTGAATCATATACAGTATATAAAAACATGTTGTATAGTTTAAAACAGCAGTGAAACTAATTTTAAAGCAACTGACATTTGTGTGTTTTGCCCTATACACCAACTGAGAAGTCTTCTTCACTTTATACAATATACTGTATGCATGAAATAGTTACTGAATATAAAAACATTAAAAAAAAATTGTTAATTTTGAAATTATTATTGCTGGTGTATTACTATAAATAGTTTCTTTTTTGTCATAGTCAAAAAGCAATGGTCCCTTCTGTAAAGGAATTTAAAATTGATAATGACCAAGTCAAAGAGCTTCGCTTCCTCCTGTATGGAGCAGTTGGAGTAGGAAAATCCAGCACTGTAAACACCATCAGAACCATTTTTGAAGGACGTCCGTTTGTTGGTTGTCTGGCTGAGGCAGCGGCTGGTAGGAGTTTTACTAAAACTGTAAGTAGACAGTGTGACTCTGTTCATGAAGGTTCATTCTGAAGTCTGATTTCAAGCTTGTCAATTCTTAAGACTGTGTACACAAGTACACTCAAATAATCGAAAATTAGTAATCGAAAACAAACTATATTTGATCCATGTTGAACGGTATTGTATGCAACAAACTAAAATATGTTTCATGTAAGCATACTACATCTGCAAATGTTGTTAAATAATTCACACTTTATTGATTAAAAAGTTCAAAGACTGGTGATGTAAAATAGCAGTACTGGACATTAGTGCTTGTAGTTGTTTTGATTATTATTAATATTATTATTGTAATTATTATATATATATATTGTTATATGAACATTAGCAGTGTAGGAGTTTTATTACTATTAATATTGGTATTGCTATTATTATTGATGTTATTGGTGGTAATGTTTATTAATGTTATGTGGTACTTGTCTCTCAGTATGAAAAATATGGGATAGCCAATGGGAGAGAAGGAATGTTACCTCTGGCCTTCAATGACATAATGGGTGTAGAAAAAGGAGAATCTGCAGGAGTCCGCACTGATGACATCATCAATGCCATGAAAGGACACATTACAGAGGGTTATGTGGTAAGATATAAATAACATACACTTCACTGTACAAAATGTTTACATTACTATGATTGGTATCTCAATCTTTTTAACACAATATGTAAACAACATGAAAAAAGTGACATTGTTATAGGTTGTAAAACTGGAAAACAAGTCACACCAAAGCAATTTAGAAAATACATATCAAAACAGAAATGTTTTATTCGTGTAGGCAATATGTACATTATTCATGCCATTATGACATATTATGTTTTGTCTTTTTCCTTGAGTTCCACACTGAATTTCCAATTACTGAAAAAGATCCCAAGTACCGCAGAAATCCCAGCCTGAGTGATCGGATTCACTGCCTAGTGAGTGTTGTAGGAGCAGACAAGATTAAAATGATGGATCAAGAATTTATCAACAAAATGAAGAAAGTTAGAGAAGCAGCAAGTGGAATGGGTGAGTCATCTTGTGTCAAATGATGAACGTGATGGTTATAGTTCAGCTTCCCAGTTATTAAGTCTTTACAATTAATAAATTATTAATTTGCTGTAAAAACAATAATGGAAGAAGAGAAAATATTTTGTCCTGATAGAACCGATTTGTGATGCAGCTTTTTTATATGCCAAAAGGGAAGATTTTAAATGAACTCATTCAGTCCACAACTTAATTAAGTCTAGACAAGATCTTGTATTAACAGATTAACCAGTCATGCAGAATACATTTACATTGTAAAAAAATATGAAAGGCAGGTATTAGAAATGTCTCATTAGCTCAACAGAGTGCAGTGTTATTTAGGGAAAAATAAAAAATTTTATAATAAAATATAAAATAAAAAAATGCAAAAGTACAGAAAAAATAAAAAAGAAAATTGAGAGCAATCCCTGCGTCTACTCGTCTGTGGATCTCCGTGGGTGCGGTTGCGTCCTGTGCTGATCCGTCTCACCTGTGGCTCGTCTCGTCATCAACCTGCTCTGCTAGCTTTCTGCCAGAGCCCATAACCTTAGATGTAGTTGTAACGTTGGGACGAAGGAGGCACGACGAGCAGGTACAGCAACATACAACGTTTAATGTGCTTCAAAACAGAAGGAAGTATGGCGTGAACAGCGCAAGCACTCACATACAACACATACGACACGAGCTTTAGACAAAGACGAGCACAAGACATTACGCGAACGCAAATTATATAGGTGATCAACACATACACTTGTGATCTCGAGACAAGGCACAGGTGAGACTACGAACACGCTCACAAAAGACCCACACCCACGGAAGTACAAACATGGACATAACGGCACGCAGACGCAGACGACATAACGACACGCCCACAGGGAAGGGTCCGGAGCTGTCACCGTGACAGTAGTGATTTCTTTCTTATTAAAGTTTAATGTTCACAGATTATTACAGTGTATTATGTTTGTTTTCCAACCATTAACATATCTTGAACTTTTCCCTTATTTTACAGAATATCCTTTGGCATAACTTTACACAATATTAACAAATTGCTAAACTCCTAAACTGCTGTTGCATAAACCATATGCAAATAAACTATGTGCAAATTATTTTGCTCAAAAGCCAATTTTGAAGAACATTACTCAGTAAATGTGTTTCATCTGTGTGTCTATCTGTGCTGTAGGAATTCCTCAGGTGGTCTTTATGACTAGAGTTGATCTTGCCTGCCCAATGACAAAAGGAAATTTGAAAAACATCTACAGGAGCAGGAAGATCAAGGAAATTGTGAGTAAAATTGCTACTGGGAGCTTATGTGAGCACTTACACAGGTGTTATGGTGGTGTAAACAGCAATAACACTGACACTGTGCATTTTTGTCCAGATGAATACATGCAGTAATTTGCTGGGTGTTCCAATGAATTGTATCTTCCCTGTGAAGAACTACCATGACGAGATCCATGTGAAGGAGGATATAAACTGTTTGATGCTGGATGCCCTAACACAGATTGTTCACTGGGCTCATGACTTTGTGGTCACATGCTCCACTATTCCAATACACAAAGAATAATGAAAATTCATACTATCTGCGATGTTGATTAATTTTACTGGGTTAATGTTGCATTTATAGCCAGGCAATGGATACAGAAAGTAATACAATTATGTTCAAATTATCCAGTTTTATAGCAATAAAGTAATTTTAACCCTACAAGACCTGACACATAAAAAAATCATTAAAAAATCCAATTTATTTTAAATCATGCATTTATTTTTAACCTTTAACTAAAAATCCGCTTCCCAGTCAGTTTTTATTTTTGGATAACATATATCCTTAATGTATCACATGATAAAGTAGGCATTTGCGTTTATGTATGGAATCTATTTAAACATTCTATAAAACAACATGTCTGTCATTTCCCTTTCATTTATTCTCTTTTATTTATTATATCAGTTAAAACTTTGTTGTTTTTAATGAAAACAGATTTCATGAGGTTATCAAAATGATTTTCAAACAAGTCTTTTTCTTTCAAAATGTAAAATTTGAGCCAACATATCCTGCACACTGAATATTTTGGACATCTAAAGGAAAAAAAATAATTTCTGTAATATAAATAATAGTTAGAAGCAGGGGTGGCCAACCCGCGGCTCTTTGCCTGGTTTCATGCGGCTCCCCAGCCGGTCCGCGGGCTCACCTGCACAAACGGGGCGACACACTGCTACATTTTCGTGGTGTGCGGTTAGTTTACAAGCCTAGCGAGCCGCTAATAGTTTTAAAACCGGCGTAGTGGAAAACACGCATTTGACTGTCTTCAATTTACACTGCCCCCCCCCGCCCCGCTCAACAGATTACACTCGCCCATGTACGATGTGGCACTTTGCCGTAACACAGTAAGAAAAGTGGCTCTTGGTCTATGACGGGTTGGCCACCCCTGGTTAGAAGCCTTGCCTAATGTGTATTGCTTTTTTCTAATGTATTATTTGAATTGGCATAATATTCATGTCACGTTCGGTGTGGCGAGAAGGACGAGGCACGAATCCAATCTTGCGTAATACTGAACGTTCTTTTATTTCAACAAAAACATATAGCGAACGGATAACACACAGACATATAAGACATGCTGACTCAAACGACGAGCACAGGACACTGCGTGAACGCACATTAAATAGACAAACCACATAAACCTCACGTGATGACGAGACGAGCCACAGGTGAGACGGATCAGCACAGGACGCAACCGCACCCACGGAGATCCACAGACGAGTAGACGCAGACGACATAAACACACACCCAAAAGGGAGGGGTCGGGGACCGTAATGTGACAATTCATGTATTTATTTATCAACATTAGATAACTAATTGCAATAATACCTGGAGAATCAAATTTGATACGCATGTTCTCAAACTCAAATTAGCATAATTGGTTTTTTTTTTTACATCAAAAAGTTATTTTGGTGCACTATTTTGGTGCACTATTTTGGTGCACTATTTTGGTGCTCATATTCAAATATGTAATAAAAATTTTATTCGTATCATACATTAGACTGCCTAAATTGATCACAATTCGCTTGAAACTTTCCCACAACTCCTCACGATGCTAGCTGCCGAAACTCTATGGTACAAAAAACCGCATTCAAACACTTGTACTTCACTCATCGTCCAATGGGGGCTCAAAAACAGTTATTGGAAGAGATGTACATTTCTATTGGTAATTTTTATACGATAGCTTTTGAAAGAGGTGGGTCCAAATATCACTTATCATATATGATACGGAAGGCTTTACAGGGTTAAATGCAATGAATATAACACTAAAGCCAGGTTATAACTATGTTTACATGAATGGATGAAGTGAAAATATCTCCCTAAAGTGAAAAGGAACTTTTCTAGTTGCCCGCCTACCTGAGAAATACTGAGACAAGGAGAGACGAGCCTTTCCTGATATCCACCCTGGGCCAGCCACCTCCTGCCTAACCAGCTGTGGATGAAGGATTAACCCACTGCCCTGGCCCCTCTCACCATCCCAAATTATCTCCTGCTATGGCTGTATCTCCACGGACCTGAACTACTATTACCAACCATCAAGAAGTTTAGGACTGAATAAGAATTACATAAAGAACACATGTATATAAATTATCATTATCATTCCCATCTTTTCTTTGTTTATGTATCTCTCTAATTGTTGCTATGGTGACCCCCCTCCCGAGTCTTGGTTCCTCTCAAGATTTCTTCCTTTTTTCCTTGCCACTGTCCTCCTTGTGGATGATCACGAGACGCACCCGCACCCACGGAGATCCACAGACGCAGACAACGTTAACACACGCCCAAAAGGGAGGGCTCGGGGCATCATATAAGTCATGCCCGGAGAGCTATCAAGAAAGAGCTATGTCCAAAGAGTCATCAACAAAGGGCCATGTCCCGAGAGCCTCTTTTCTTGTGCCGTATCCCTGCATCATATTTCTCCTAAACATGTATGAAAACACACACTCATGTATCTATTTCTTGTGTAAACCAAGAAAAAACTGGCTTTTGCAAGTCACAATTACCCTTCTTACACCTCTGAGGTTTTAGCTTATTAATGCCCATGCTTACAAAAGTGAAACAGTTGCCATTAACAGGTGGTGTTACTCTTAAACTGGTAATGGAAGAAAAAACAACCAGTTTGTTACAGATAAGAGAAGATAAGAAAATATCTTATGCAAATATGCAAAATGTTTATAAGTAACACATTCCACCCTCATAGTTGATAACCAGACAAAGGTCACTAGGTGAGCAAAATTATACATATGGAGTAGATGAGAGAACAGTTGATAAAACTGTCCAGGTTGAAATACAGGAGAGTCCAACTAAGCAAACCAAAAGAAGCAAAAGTCAAATACATTTACAGCATTTGGCAGACACCCTTATCCACAGCGACTTACATTTTTTTAATACAAGTGAGCAATTGAGGGTTAAGGGCCTTGCTCAGGGGCACCTCAGTCATGGCCTCAGGTCTGGGAATCGAACCCATGACCCTCCGGTCACAAGACCCTTTCCCTAACCACCAGGCCATGACTGCCCACTTCCATAAAGACTACTACTTCCATAAAGAGATACATGAAGATGAGGGAACACAGAAACCTGCTCGGTATACTTGAGATGACGATAGCAATACTTCACAAAAGAAAGGGAAAAATATGTTCCAAGTAATTATAAATCAGGGGAGAGAAAATGGGGAAAGGGCTAATGACAGGCTAGTCAGACATGAACAACAGGAAGGCTGATGACAGGTGTGTTATGGGTGTTGTAGTCTGGGATGACTAGAGAGGCAGAGGGTACAGCCTTGGTCCATACATGGAACATGAGACCTCTGAGATACATAACATAAAATCTCAATTATATCATTATGTTGTTGGTGACTTCCATGAAGAAAATTATTGTTCAACCCGGACTTTCAGTTTCATAGTGACTAACCTACACCACAGCCCTGATAAAGCAGGCAGTGTACAGCTGAATTCAGAAGAAGCATTTAGAGACAGACAGAGAGGTGCAGACACAGAGCAGCAGAGGAAGGAGCAGCTCACTCTTCTTACTAAGGTAAGAGATGCTGTGTGTTGGGTTGGGCTTCTTAAGACTTCACATGAAGACTAAGGGAATAGTTAATACTTGCTCTAAATAGAGAAGATAAATATAAAATAGAGAATATAAAAATATACTTGGCATGCAGTAAAGACATACGCATTAAACACAGACAATTTTAGAACTTTTTGCAGTCTTTATTCCTTAACTTGAAGCATTACTTATAAATATTTCTATTTTAATATTCATATATTTAAAAGAACCAATTTACATAATGTTTTCTTTATTATAATATAATTAAGAAATAAATTCATAAGTAATAAGTAACAACTTTACACTTTATATACATATGCTTATATACCTTAAGGACTGGCCATGTGTTACAAAGTCATAACATTTACAGACACAGATAAGATATATGTAGTACCAGTAAAGCCTGTCTAAGCACATAAATTTTGCAGTCCTAGGTAAAACTTGCTCCTGTCAGGAACAGGTCTTCTATCGGGAACAGGTTATATTTCCCACCTGTGGGACAATAAAGGCTGTTTCTATTCTATTCTGTTCTATTCTATTCTAGGTCTTCTATCGGGAACATGTCTCCATTCCTGTCTTCTCCTCCTCTGTCTAGTCCCTTCACCCCGAGGGTGACCAAGTTTTCTCATTTGGTGGCATGCTATGTTCAAATATCTTATATCAAAAAACGAACAATTCAGCATTTCCCACAACATTGTGTAGATTTTTTTTATAGTATATATATTTATAAAAGACCTTAAGGTTAGACTAAGGAGCAGAGTCAGGTGGCAGTGGAGTGTCTTTACTTTCCATCAGTGATGTTACACACAATAAGTGACACAAGCAGTCTCTCAAATTGAAGTAGTCGGTAGAGTAGGTGCTCCAGAACAAGTGAAGCTGGAGCGGTTAAGCACTCAAAGTTCCACTGGCACAAGTTGCACCATCAAAGCAAGAGTTCACATGATCAGTGTTGCACTCCTCAAAGCTCAACGTGCAGCACTAGTGAAACCTGCGGGTTTAAATGTGGTGAATGATTAAAGAGAAAATGTGCAACAGGTGACGTGGGCGTGTCAATAGGAAAGGGACAGTGAGCAAGAGAGTGTGTGAGTGGACGTCTCACTTGCCTGCTCCTTTTAAATAAATATGAATTTCACAAAAAATATTTCATATTTGATATGAAGGCAGGTATTAAAACCAGCGCAAGTTTTTTAAAGGGAAATTAGCAGCCTCTATCCTATTTGAGGTAGAACTGCACATCAGCTTGAGCTAAGAAGTACTTTGTGTTACGAATGTTTTGGGAACTTTTGGGTCAGAACACTAATATGTTACGAACAAGTTTAAGCTCAACGTTAGTTACGAAGAATTTCGGGAAATTTAAGAATGTTCTTAAGTACGAGGTTACGAAGTACTTAGCGTTACAAATGTTTTGTAAAATGCACCCCATAACTGTGGCAGAACATTGAATTTTACAAGAGGTGTTTGTGTATCTTTGAGTTAGAAGTAAATCAATATTTAATAAGTGTAAACTTATTTTAATTAATAATGCATACACATAGGTTTTGTCTTTTTCCATAGATTCAATCATGGGAGAGAATCAATCCAAACCTGGTGAGTTTAAATTATATCACTGACATATTAATACTTTCAATTAACCAGAGTTTAATATCTAATCTAGATTCAAGTGATATTTGACAGACAGAATAATGTCACAAATGGAAAGTTTTCAAATGGTACATGTTTCAAATTTTCAAGTTACCATTAATAAACAGATATATATATAGTATTGTATGAGTGTCTGAGACTCATTTTAGCTTGAGAACTATCACACTTTCTGTATGCATTCCTGAGGACATCAACTGGTTTAGACTGTTGCACTGATTGTAACGTGAACTCAACTGATGCCAAACGCAAGGGGTCTCGGTCTCTGGTCCTAAAATCTTCCGTATTTCAGATATATGTGTTTCTCTCTAATAAAATAGTTTAGTCATTAGTTGTGCCGTGAGGACCTGATTCTGGCGTTTTTGCCATAACTGAGGATCAGTGCCAGAGTGGAGCCAGAAGAGCAGCAGACAAACCAACCATGACAAAACTGGAGAGGTTCTGTGATGGAGGCCACATGTGCTATACATGTGCACCTCAAACAGAAATCTGTTCAACATTTAATCAGCATTCTGATAAGCAACTTTACAATGTGCAGTATAAAATGCATAATACCTTATCTTGGATTCTAAACCAGAGTTGTCCATTCATGCAAAACAGACTTAAAAGGGGGCAAAAATCTCAATCTAGTCATAACAAATCGGGGCTTTGTTGTTTCTGGAAATGAATCAATTTCTCAAGGTAAAAACAAGTTTATTTAAGTAATCTTCTGTGAGCTTAAAATATTATTGGCACTGGCATAGATGATAGTTTTTAAAATATGACAAGTCAAATATAAGCTAATTTTCTTAATTTAAGAAATCGTGAGCTTGTGTTCACAAGACCAGTTCCCTAACCACCAGATCATGACTGCCCCCCCCCCCACTGTTTGTGTGTGACATTTACAATAAATCTGAGTGTAGGTCTCTGTGTGTGTGTGTGTGTGTGTGTGTGTGTGTGTGTGTGTGTGTGTGTGTGTGAGAGAGAGAGAGAGAGAGAGAGAGAGAGAGAGGAAGGGATGGGTGATGTTCAAGTGTGCCCATATGTATGATGTGGTTCTTTGCTGTAGCACAGTACAAAAAGTGGCTCTTGGTCTCTGATGGGTTGGCCACCCCTGCCACACCCCTGCCACAGCCGTTTTTAAACATACAACGTATTTTAAACACACAATGTACACAACATATTTATTCAGTAGTGCATTTAGTGCTTAGCAACAACATATAACATGACAGGGAACTGACTAACAAAGATGAGTGATGAACACAACATCGACATACATTAAATACACTAGCATAAACAAGAACCAAGTGCAACACCTACTATAATGAGAGAAGACACAGGTGCGACAGATGAACACATGCACACAGAACTACACCCAAAGGAAATACATATATGGACATAAATGGACGTAGATTACACACACCCTAAGGGGGGGGGGGGGTCTGGAGCTGTACCGTGCCACAGTGATAATGCTCTCTAACCTGAAATCATGAAAAACACTGTACAGTGTACAAGATAATAACAATTTTCTGTGAACTAATACTGTAATTCTCTTTATAATAGAATTCAACACAGTTTTGGGTGATGAACAAGTGGGAATAGGAGAAGACATCATTCTTTGTTGTGAGACAAACACAAAAGAAATAACAGTAACGTGGGAGAAGAATGGTTATAAACTGAAGTGTGTGCAGGGAAAGCACAGCGTGGAACAAGTTGGTAGTACCTGTTCTTTGAAAATCAATGACGTAGATGAAGGAGATGAGGGGAAGTATACCATAAATCTGGAGAACAAATTGGGTACTGCTTCCTGCTCTGCCATGGTGACTGTTGGTATGGAGTGACTTTTTAATTCACCCTCTAACATACATTCTTTCAACTTATTTTAGATTCCTGTAAAATGTACAAAGAACTGTGTATGTGATTACATGGATAAGATTATGAAGACAGTATGTTTGAACCCTAAATAAATAGAATTTCACAGAGGTGGAAATGCACACACTGGTATATACCATATTTATGTTCTAACATCCTGCATCCAAGAAGCAAAAGTGTTTCTTAACCCAGGGTGAGAACTCACCAAATTTGACGCATGATTTCATGTGTTTCTAAAAAACACAATAATAATGTCAGCAATGAGCACCCCTTCAAGTGCTTTGTCTGTGTTCTGTGTCTCTTACAGAACTCAAGGAGTGGAGGACAATACAATGGAAGTAAGTCCACAGTCATTCTGTTATATTGTAACGTCGTCCCAATAGGGGTAACAGCACCCACTGCTCCTGGTAATGTTCATTAATGTTTGAAATTGTCATGTTTATGTTAATATTGGTGTTTATGTTGCTTTTCTGTCAGGTATGTTGTTAGTTTAGTGGCCCTGTATCATTTCATGAATGTGTACATTGTGCGAGTTTCCCACCGTGTGTGTGTTCTCGTGGTCATGCCTTACCCTCATGTTGTGTGTGGTTTAAGACCTGTTTAATTGCTCACTCTGATGCAATTGCTTGTCAAGGCGATTAATTAGGCCTGTTTCTGAGTTGACATGGACCTGCCTATGACTGCTCCCTTCCACACCACGATATTGAGTGATGGGGTCAAGAACCAACACAATCATCGTAATAATCATATAAATAATAGTAATAATAATAATCTTTATTTGTATAGCACCTTTCTTACATACATGCATATCGGTGCTTTACAGAATAAATAAAAAATAAACATTAAAAGGAAGCAAAAACCACCATCCATCCATCATCTGAACCGCTTAATCCCGCTAGTCGGGGTCACGGGGGGGGCTGGAGCCAATCCCAGCATCTCCGGGTGAAGGCAGGGTACACCATGGGCAGGTCGCCAGTCCACCGCATGGCCAACACACACACACACACTCACACCTACGGGCAATTTAGAGTGATCACACATGTCTTTGGACTGTGGGAGGAAACTGGAGTACCCAGAGAAAAGCCACACAGGCACAGGGAGAACATGCAAACTCCACACAGAGCAGCCCAGACCGAGAATCGAACCCAGACCGCCTTGCTGTGAGGCGACATTGCTAACCACCACACCACCATGCCGCCCTCTAAAAACCACCACTAGAACCTTAACATCTATTCTAAAGCTGACAGGTAACCAGTGCAGTGAGTGGAGTGCAGGTGTAATATGATCTCTCTTTCTCCTGCGGGTCAGAACCCTTGCAGCAGCGTTCTGAACTCACTGTAGGTGAGAAATAGAGCTCTTTGGAAGAGCAGATAGAACAATAATCTAGCCTTGATGTGATAAATGCATGGACAAGTTTTTCACTGTCAGCAGGAGAGAGCATATCTTGGACCTTAGCAAGGTTTCGAAGCATGTCTTGCATGTAGCCATGATGTGTGGTTTGAAGCTGAGCTCATTATCAAAGGTGACACCCAGGTTCTTAACACATTGTTTGCCATTCAGATTCATTTGATTTAAATAAATCTGGACATCATTCATTTGTGAATCACTACCAAGAACAAGATCCTCTGTCTTCTCTTTATTTTATTGCAGAAAATTGTCAGACATCCATCTTTTCGCCCGCTTCATTTTGTTTTCATCCCTGGTCTCTCGCAACACGTGTTCACCTCTTGTTCTTGCGCTCTGTTCAAGTTACTACAGTAAAGCCCTCTAGTGATTAGTCACGATTAATACATTTTGTTCGAGCAACCTCTTGATCGACAATTAATCTAAAGTTGATTAATCATTTGCATCCCTAGTCCAGTTCACATATAGAGGATTTTAGTGATCACATCAAGATATTTGTGTCAGGAACAGCACATGATTGCCGTGTGATGCGTTTCACCTGCCGCTCATCACGCCTCCCCTTTTGCACTATTTAAGCTTCCTCCTCTATCTTCCGGGTTGCGAAGTATTGTTGGCATGCCATCTACCAAGCGTTATCTCCCCGTGATTGCTCTCCTGTGTTTCGACCTCTGCTCTCGTTCCAGACCTCGTTCCCAGCCTAGCCCTCTTGTACCTCCAGCCATCTGTCTACCCGGCGTGAACTCGGACCGTCCTGACTTCGACTACCGCACTCATACACTGCACACACCCTACGGAGTTATTCACCTGTACGAGTACTCTGTATTCGACTCACGGAGGCTATGCAGGCTCAAGCCGCTCAGCTGCAGACGGCTCAACAACAGGTGGCACAACACCAGGCGATACAGCAGCAGGTATTCCAACAACAAGCCACTCAACAACAGGCCGTCCAACACCAGGCTGCTGCCACCGTCGCTTCTCCTGGTTTTCCTCCTTGTATTCCTGTTGCAGTGCCAGAGCGGTACGACGGTTCTCCAGAGTGGTGTCAGAACTTTCTCATGCAATGTTCCATGTACTTCGACTATCACCCAGTCCAATTCCAAACAAAGAAACAAAAGATCCACTTTGTCCTGACGCACCTCATCGGGGAAGCTGGTGCCTGGGGTACTGCCCTTTGGAATAGTAAAGACCCGGCACTCGAATCCGAAGCACAGTTCTCCATGTTATTCAAGTCTGTGTTTGATCACCCAGCTGCAGGAAGAGACGTGGGCACCATGTTATGTGAGATACACCAAGGACAACGCAGTGCTGCAGATTACGCACGAGAGTTCCATACCTTGGCTGCCGGTAGCGGATGGAGCGAACCCGCCTTGACGACAGAGGGCTAAGGCAAGACCTTCAGGTAGAACTCGCCTGCCGTGGTGAGGGAAAATCGCTGTCGGAGTTCATCTAAATAGCTGTCAATGTAGATAAGCTGTTGCTCACCCGCCGTCCGACATCGTAGAGAAGTCCTGCCTTCGCTGCTTTGAGTCGTCCGAACCAACCGACGTCTGATACTACGCGAGAAGGTGCAGAACCCATGCAACTGGGTAGAACACCCCTGTCCCTGCACGAGAGGTCTCGGCGGCTGCGAGAGGGCTTGTGCCTGTACTGCGGTAAGAGAGGTCACTTCCGCGATCGCTGCCCTGTTCGCCCTACTCGCGCTGGGGAAGATACTACGAACAAACGAGTAAGCAACCCAGTGTTTTGTTTGAGCCGTAATAACCAGCTTAACTTGCCTGTACAAGTCACGTGGGGAGGCGTATCCACTCACCTTTCTGCACTGTTAGACTCAGGGGCTGCAGGAAACATCATCGATGTTGACCTGGCGCACCGGTTGCACATCCCCACGACATCTGTCAGTCCTCCGTTGCGTGTTAATGCTCTGAACGGCCAGCCTATTGGTGAAGGGCTTATTACTCAGTGTACTGTACCTGTTGTACTCCAGGTGGGGCTGTTCCATACTGAAAATATCCAGTTCTTTCTCCTGCCGACACCCCGCGATCCGGTTGTTCTCGGGTTTCCCTGGCTGTCGTTGCACAACCCCACTGTTTCCTGGAAGACTAGAGAAATCACGAAATGGGGTTCTCACTGTCTCGAGGGTTGTATGCACTTACCTCTCCGATCCACATCTGTAGAAAGCCCCGACTCTCCTCTCGAAACTGTCTATCCCATGCAATACCAGGAGTATGCCGACGTCTTCAGTAAGGACAATGCCAGTCATCTGCCGCCACATAGACCATGGGATTGTGTGATTGAGCTGCTGCCCGGGTCTCCTCTCCCACGTCGTACTAAACCTTACACCTTGTCCCGTCCTGAGGATGTAGCTATGGAACAATAAGTCGACGAGGCTCTCCAGAAGGGTTTCATCCGTCCGTCTACATCACCCGTATAGGTGGGGTTCTTCTTTGTGGAGAAGAAAGGGGGAGGACTGCGTCCTTGCATAGACTTTCGCGCACTCAATGCCGTCACGTCTAAGTTCGTTTATCCCCTTCCGTTCATCTCCGCTTCGCAGGAGCGTCTTAGGAGAGCGTGCATCTTCACGAAGTTGGACTTGCGAAGTGCCTACAATCTCGTTCGCATTCGAGAGGGGGACGAGTGGAAAACTGCTTTCGTCACTGCTCGAGGTCATTATGAATATCTTGTAATGCCGTATGGATTAGCTAACCGCCCCTCAGTTTTCCAGGCGTTTATGGATGAGATATTCCGAGACATGATAGGACAGTACGTCATCGTTTACATAGATGACAATCTTGTGTATTCCTCATCAGCTGCCGACCACGTCTGGCACGTCTCCGCAGTACTAGCCCATCTACGGCAGCATCACCTCTACGCAAAAGCCGAGAAATGCGAGTTTCACCGGACTTCCGTGGATTTCCTGAGATGTACTCTGTCTCCGGGGGGTATCTCCATGAATATGGATAAAGCGTCCGCAGTCTCACAGTGGCCCGTCCCTCAAACGAGGAAGGAACTCTTGCGATTCCTGGGATTCGCGAACTTTTACCGTCGCTTTATCAGGGGCTTTGGTTCCGTGGCCGCTCCGCTGACGAATCTCCTGCGGGGCGGGCAGCGTCTGCGCCTTGACTGGACAGCTGAGGCTGACCGGGCGTTTTCGTTGCTCAAGGGAGCGTTCTCCTCGGCACCCATCCTTTACCACCCTGATCCCCAAGTTCCCTTCGTGGTCGAAGTAGATGCCTCTGAGGTGGGGGTGGGAGCAGTCCTCTCCCAGCGTCAAGGAAAACCCCCTAAATTGGTCCCTTGTGCGTTTTACTCCAAAAAATTGCAACCAGCAGAGCAAAATTATGATGTAGGCAATCGTGAACTCCTGGCAGTAAAACTCACCTTAGAACAGTGGAGACACTGGTTAGAGGGGGCTGAACATCCCTTTATTGTTTACACCGACCACAAAAATTTTGAGTACCTAAAGGAGACCAGGCGACTTAACCCTCGTCAGGCCAGATGGGAGTTGTTCTTCTCCCGGTTCCGCTTTTCTGTCTCTTATAGACCCGGCTCAAAAAACACAAAAGCCGATCTCACGCATCCACGATAAAGACCCCGTAGAAAAGGAACCGGAGTACATATTGCCACGCACCTGTTTCCTAGCTGCCGTTCGGTGGAATCTGCAAGGCAAAATAGAGGAAGCACTACGTACAGATCCGAGTCCTGGCGATTGCCCGGTAGGAAAACAGTACGTCCCCGTGTCTCTGAGAGGACGACTCATGCAACTGGCTCACGATACTGCGGGTACTGGTCACCCGGGGATTACACGTACCGTACGTCTCATATCACGGCTCTATTGGTGGGCATCTCTGAAGGACGACGTTCGTGATTACATATTGGCTTGTAGCATCTGCGCGACGAGTCGCACTCCTCGAACTCTCCCTGTAGGAAAACTGCTTCCACTCACTATTCCTCGCCGACCCACATCGTCACACATTGCGATGGACTTTATCACCAACTTACCGAAGTCCGGGGGCAACACTGTTATTCTCGTAGTAGTCGATAGGTTCTCCAAGATGTGTCGCTTGATTCCTTTCCCCAAGTTACCTACTGCCATGGAAACCGCCTTGGCCGTTTTCCGGGTCTTCAGGTTGCCCGAGGATATTGTTTCTGACAGGGGTGTACAATTCACGTCACAGTTGTGGAAACAGTTCTGCAAATTGCTCGGGGTTGCGGTAAGTCTCACCTCCGGCTACCATCCTCGGGGAAGTAGAACGGGTAAATCAAGAGATAGGGAGGTTTGTGAGGCAATATTGCGTTTCCCAAGTGGGCTGGAGTAAATACCTACCCTGGGCGGAATATGCCCGGAATTCGCTAATGCATTCCTCCACCAAAATGACCCCCTTTCAATGTGTGTACGGATATCAACCGGCCTTCTTTTCCTGGGACGAAGTCTGTCTAACATTCCAGCGCTGGACAACTGGTTCGAGAACAGTGCGCGCACTTGGGAGCGAGCCCACGTACACCTGCGACGCGCTCTTCACACCCGGAGACTCCACACGGACCGTCGCCGGTTGCCCACGTTGGTCTACCACCCGGGTCAGAGGGTGTGGCCGTCCACGCGTGACTTGAACCTGCGGCGACACTGCAAGAAACTCAGCCCGAAATACGTCGGTCCATTCAAGATCCTGCGGCGGGTTAACGCCGTCTCGTATGAACTTTAACTGCCCCCTCAGTATCGCGTCCATCCGGTTTTCCATGTTTCTCTGCTTAAACCGGTGTTCTACAGCCCTATGTCTGCTGCACTGTCTCTTGCCAGGCCACCTGAACCGCTGGAGCTCGACGGGCACCCCGCTTACCTCATCCACGCCATTCTGGAGTCCCGTCGGCGTCGGGGTGGGCTTCAGTATCTCATCGAGTGGGAGGGCTATGGTCCCGAGGAGCGTGCATGGATCCCCGCGCGGGATGTGTTGGACCCCCCTCTTATCGCCGAATTCCACGCTGCTCATCCTCGCTTCCCTGCTCCCAGGCGTCGTGGCCGGCCCCCGTCTAACCGGTCTGTTGCGGCTGGAGCCGCTCGTCGGAGGGGGGGTACTGTCAGGAACAGCACATGATCGCCGTGTGATGCGTTTCACCTGCCGCTCATCGCCCCTCCCCTTTCGCACTATTTAAGCTTCCTCCTCTATCTTTCGGGTTGCGAAGTATTGTTGGCATGCCATCTACCAAGCGTTATCTCCCCGTGATTGGTCTCCTGTGTTTTGACCTCTGCTCTCGTTCCAGACCTCGTTCCCAGCCTAGCCCTCTTATACCTCCAGCCATCTGTCTACCCGGTATGAACTCGGACCGTCCTGACTTCGACTACCGCACTCATACACTGCACACACCCTACGGAGTTATTCACCTGTACGAGTACTCTGTATTCATTTCACAAATAAAAACTACAGCATTCCGCAACTGGATCCGTGTCTTCCTGGTTGAATCGTTACAATTTGAATATTTTTGAATATATCAGAATATTTTTGTAAATCCTGAGATATCGTTATTTGCAGTACTCATTCCAAAAATCATATCATGAATAAACACATACTACCCTATTCAAATCTACAATATATTATTGCTGTAACAATGCTGCAATCCAATAATACATGAACTTGTACGGGCAAATGTTTTCGCTAAACACAGAAACCCCATAGGTGACTGGTCACTGGACCAAAGGACTAGTTAAAATGTAAATATTTCTCCCTTACACCAAAATTTAGTTAATCAGCCAAGATATCTTGGTTTTTCAGTGTCAGTTTTGTACTAAAGCTATGATGGAATAACCCACCAATAATCTTGTGCACTCCAGAATCACATTATCACACTATCATCTCCGCACTTATAGCTGATCACAAACATCTCTTGCTTATATGGTTTCTGACATTACTGTGAATCATATACAGTATATAAAACATGTTGCATAGTTTAAAACAGCAGTGAAACTAATTTTAAAGTTTATTGAAAATTTAAGCATTTAAAATTTTAACTCATTTTAAATTAAAAAAAATTTATTTTTGTTAATTTTGAAGTTATTATGGCTGGTCAAATACTGTACAAAGTTTCTTTGTTTGTTATAGTCAAAAAACAATGGTCAGTTCTGTAAAGGAATTTTTAATTAATAATGACCAAGTCAGCGAGCTTCACTTCCTCCTGTATGGACCAGTTGTAGGAAAATCCAGCACCATAAACACCATCAGAACCATTTTTGAAGGACGTTTGTTTTTTGGTTGTCTGGCTGGGGCAGCGTCTGGTACGATTTTTACTAAAACTGTGAGTACACAATGTGACTCTGTTCATGAAGGTTCATTCTGAAGTGTGATTTCAAGCTTGTAAATTCTTTAGACTGTGTACACAATACTCAAATAATAGAAAACTAGTAATCAAAAACAAACTATATTTGATCCATGTTAAATGGCCTTGTATGCAACATACTAAAATATGTTTCTTGTAAGCATACTACATCTGCAAATTCCCACTTAATTGATTAAAAAGTTAAGAGACTGCTTAAGTAAAATATCAGCACTGGACATTAGTGCTTGTAGTTGTTTTATTATCATTGTAATTATATTATATATATATATATATATATATATATATATATATATATATATATATATATATGGAATATAGAAATTTTATTACTGTAAATATTGATATTGCTATTATCATTGATGTTATTGTTATGTGGTACTTGTGTCTCAGTATGAAAAATATGGGATAGCCAATGGGAGAGAAGGAATGTTACCTTTGGCCTTCTATGATACAATGGGTTTAGTAAAAGGAGGATCTGAAGGAGTCTGCACTGATGACATCATCAGTGCCTTGAAAGGACACATAAAAGAGGGTTATGTGGTAAGATACAAATAACATGCACATCACTGTACAAAATGATTACGTTGCTATGATTGGTATCTCAATTCTTTTAACGCAATATGTAAACAACATATAAAAAGTGACATTGTAGTAAACCAGTTACACAAAAACAATTTCGAAAATACATATCAAAACAGAAAGCTTTTATTTGTGTAGGAAATATGTACATTATTCATGCCATTATGACATTTTATGTTTTGTCTTTTTCCTGGAGTTCCACACTGAATTTCCAATTATTGAAAAAGATCCCCAGTATCGCAGAAATCCCAGCCTCAGTGATCGGATTCACTGTCTAGTGAGTGTTGTAGGAGCAGACAAGATTACAATGATGGATCAAGAATTTATCAACAAAATGAAGAAAGTTAGAGAAGCAGCAAGTGGAATGGGTGAGTCATCTTGTGTCAAATGATGAACGTGATGGTTATAGTTCAGCTTCCCAGCTATGAAGTCTTTACAATTCATAAATTATTAATTTGCTGTAAAAGTAATAATGTGAGAAGAGAAAATATTTTGTCCTCATATAACCGATTTGTTATGCAGCATTTTTATATGCCAAAAGTGAAGATTTAAAATGAACTCATTCAGTCCACACCTTAATTAAGTCTAGACAAGATCTTGTATTAGCAGATTAACCATGTAGAGTACATTTACATTGAACAAATATGGAATTTAGAATTGTCTCATAAGCTTAACAGAGTGCAGTGTTATTTAGGGCAAAGAAAAATAAAATATGTAAAAGTCCAGAAAAAATAACAAACCTGTCACGGTACGGCGGGCCACCTACTGGTCGCCCCCGTCTACAGCGGCAGCTTGTCCTGTCAACTGTTGCGTTGTGTTCGTCCCTCGGGTGGGCGGAGCTTGCGATCTGTCTCACCTGAGGGTCGTTTGTTTGTCTATATATGTCTTGTCTTTGTACCAGTTGACCGCTGGTTATTATATCCTTCAATTGGATCAGTTCACGGGTTTTGGTTTGTGCACTTTTTCTATTAAACCATACTTTTTCCCTGAGACTTGGCGTGATCGCTTCCATTTTATTTCGCTCACCCTACCCGTCACAAAACCAAATTGAGAGCGATCTCTTCACTAGCTTTCTGTCAGAGCTCATAACCTTAGATGTAGTGTTCTTAATTAAGTCTGTTTTTATTTTGTTCTTAATAATGTTTAATGTTTACAGATTATTACAGTGTATTATGTTTGTCCCCAACCATTAACATGATATATTGAACTTTCCCCCTTACTTTACAGAATATCCTGTAGAACTCCTAAACCGCTGTTGCATAAACCATACAAATAAACTATGTGCAAATTATTTTGCCCCAAAGTCAATTTTGAAGAACATTACTCAGGAAATATGTTTTATCTGTGTGCCTGTTTGTGCTGTAGGAATTCCTCAGGTGGTCTTTATGACTAGAGTTGATCTTGCCTGCCAAATCACAAAAGGAAATTTGAAAAACATCTACAGGAGCAGGAAGATCAAGGAAATTGTGAGTAAAATTGCTATTGGGAGCTTATCTGAGCACTTACACAGGTGTTATGTTAGTGTAAACGGCAATAACACTGACACTGTGCATTTTTGTCCAGATGAATAAATGCAGTAATTTGCTGGGTGTTCCAGTGAACTGTATCTTCCCTGTGAAGAACTACTCTGACGAGATCCATATGAATGAGGAAATAAACTGTCTGATGCTGGATGCCCTAAAACAGATTATTCACTGGGCTCATGATTACGTGGTTTCATGCTCCACTATTCCAATACACAAAGAATAATGAAAAATTCACACAATCTTCAATGTTGGCAATAATCATCCAAGTCACAATAATAAATTCTTATAAAATCAAGTATTTTACAGTGACACCATTGTAATGATGGACTCATATGAAAAATTAGAAAAAGGAGGTGATCCCTAATATTTTATTAGCAATTAACCCTTCGGTTTTGTTGACCTCACGTTTTTTACTTTAGTGTTCCCGGTCTTCAGAGACCGGTCTGTTTTAACACACAAAAAACCCTTGCAAACACCACCTTGCAAACACCGGCATAACGTGTGTGTGTCTGTGTCTGTAGGTGTGTGTGTAGGTGTGTCTGTGTGTCTGTGTGTGTGTCTGTGTGTGTGTCTGTGTGTGTAGGTGTGTGTGTGTGAGTGTCTGTGTGTGTTTAGGTGTGTGTGTGTGTGTTTAGGTGAGTGTGTAGGTGTGTGTGTGAATGAGTGAGTGAGTGAGTGTGTGTGTGTGTTTATGTAGGTGTGGGTGTGAATGAGTGAGTGAGTGTGAGTGTGTGTGTGTGTGTGTGTGTGTGTGTGTGTGTGTGTGTGTGTGTGTGTGCACGCGCGCATGTAAATTCATGCACATGAGTGGCATGTCACACTCAGATCAGAGTGTGCCTTGCAAACATAGGCATAACATGTGTCTGTGTCTGTAGGTGTGTGTGTGTGTGTCTGTGTGTGTAGGTGTGTGTGTGTGTGTCTGTGTGTGTTTAGGTGTGTGTAGGTGTGTGAGTGAGTGTGTGTGTGTGAGTGAGTGTGTGTGAATTCATGCACATGAGTGGCATGTCACACTCAGATCAGAGGGGCCTTGCAAACATAGGCATAACATGTGTGTGTGTGTGTCTGTGTGTGTAGGTGTGTGTGTGTGTGTCTGTGTGTGTTTAGGTGTGTGTGAGTCTGTGTGTGTTTAGGTGTGTGTAGGTGTGTGAGTGAGTGAGTGAGTTAGTGTGTGTGTGTGTGTGAATTCATGCACATGAGTGGCATGTCACACTCAGATCAGAGGGGCCTTGCAAACATAGGCACAACATGTGTGTGTGTGTGTGTCTGTGTCTGTGTGTAGGTGTGTCTGTATGTGTGTGTGTCTGTGTGTGTAGGTGTGTGTGTGAGCGAGTGAGTGAGTGAGCGAGTGAGTGTCTGTGTGTGTGTAGGTGTGTGTGTGTGTGTGTGTGTGTCTGTGTGTGTAGGTGTGTTTAGGTGTGTGTGTGTGTGTTTAGGTGTGTGTGTGTGTGTTTAGGTGTGTGTGTGTGTGTGTGTGTGTGTGTGAGAGAGAGCGAGTGTGTGTGTGTGGTGTGTGTGTAGGTGTGTGTCTGTGTGTGTAGGTGTGTGTGTGTGAGTGAGTGTGTGTGTGTCTGTGTGTAGGTGTGTGTGTGTCTGTGTGTGTGTAGCTGTGTCTGTATGTGTGTGTGTCTGTGTGTGTAGGTGTGTGTGTGAGCGAGTGAGTGAGTGAGCGAGTGAGTGAGTGTCTGTGTGTGTGTAGGTGTGTGTGCGTGTGTGTGTGTGTGTGTCTGTGTGTGTAGGTGTGTTTAGGTGTGTGTGTGTGTGTGTTTAGGTGTGTGTGTGTGTTTAGGTGTGTGTGTGTGTGTTTAGGTGTGTGTGTGTGTGTGTGAGAGAGAGAGAGAGAGAGCGAGTGTGTGTGTGTGTGGTGTGTGTGTAGGTGTGTGTCTGTGTGTGTAGGTGTGTGTGTGTGAGTGAGTGTGTGTGTGTCTGTGTGTAGGTGTGTGTGTGTCTGTGTGTGTGTAGGTGTGTGTCTGTGTGTGTAGCTGTGTATAGGTATGTGTGTGTGTGAGTGTGTATGGGGATGTTTTCTGTCTGATAGATGAATATATTCTGAATACCCATTCATTTCCTGTGATGGTCACGCTTGACCGGCAACAACACAGATGTAAAACGTTGGTTTAAAACACTCAAAATTCAGTGAAAAAGATTATCATCACTTTTATATGTTCCAGTGCATAGTGTGGAGGATGGCATAAGGCCTTGCAGCAATCAGATGTAAAACACAATATTTATGAGTGGTTTAAGTTGTAAATCGGTCAGATTTGACCCGAACACGACAGGAGGGTTAATAATGAACAAAACTAGACACATTGTGGACCTGTTGATCAGTATTTTGCAGTAGGTAGAATGTACACAAAGTGTAAGCATTAGTGTGCAGCGTTGAGGCTGAATAAAATTTTTGTATGAATACTTGTTTTGTATGAATACTCGTTTCTGCATCCTGTCTCATCCCTCACGTTATAAGATCATTGTGGTTCTTTAAATAGGGAGAATTCAAGCCAAAAATACACAAATGAAGGTAACAAAACATCTGTGTTAAATATCTCTGCATAACTTCCCTAAAAGGAAATGTATTACGAACTCCTCAGCTGACCCCCAAGTCTGAAAAACAGCAGAGGGAGTAAAATAAACCTAAAAGTGTTTAACACAAAAGACACTCACACCTACATTCAACAATGTGGCTGCACACACATCACATACACACAAAGCTGTACACAGGCAAGCAGTACACTCTGAAGTGTTCAACGTCACTGTGATGTATGTACTCTGTACTGACCACATCAATGTGTGTCATCCACACCACTAGTAGGCACTGTGCTGCCCCTTGTTACAGTGATTGCCTGTATACGGGTATGGATGCAGATATCTCAGTAGAAGTATGGTCCTTATAGTGAAAATGTGTCTGTGTATCTCTCCTAGAAAGGTTATCTAAAGGAACTCGCATGATAACAGTCACTCAGTATAAGATGCACACAGAGCACTGTCTACTTTAGCTGAAACACTTGTGTTTCAATCTGCCATGGACCTTGTGGCTTCAACACTGCAGGCCACATGTAGACATCAGCCAATCACACACAGCGTCAACAATGTCAGGACACGACATGTAAATAGAGAACACCACCACCTTGGCTCTCTGAATGCAGCCACTGATTCACTGGGATTTGACTTTCACTTTCATATTCACTACCCAACCCCCACCCGTTTACACACACAGTGTAGAGCTGAGAGTGAAAGAGGAGGATTTAGAGACAGACAGAGAGGTACAGACACAGAGCAGCAGAGGAAGGAGCAGCACACTCTTCTTACTAAGGTAAGTCAAGATTACTTACTGTGTCTTGGCTTACACTTCTTAAAGACTTCACATGTTAAATAGTTACTCTTAAAATAAATATTTGTCATGCAGTCAGTAAAATACAGAAATCTAAAAATAATCAATAGTATTTTTGTTCTAAAATGAAGTAATATGCATTAATTAAAATAGAGTAATGTAGATAAAAACATGATTATTAATTAGATAAAGAGTATCAGCAGAGTGTGTTGCTTTTAGTTAACACTGCCAAACACTTTTGTTGGATCAGTTTCTCAGATATGATTCCATTATGTACAGATGATTTTAGCAATTATTGCAATACTACACATAAACCAGAGCACTGTTAAAAAATATTTGCATTGTAAAATTCTAATATTTAAAAGAAACCTGTGTTAAAGTTCAGAAAAAAATTGTAGCCATTTCAAAGATCGCTTGCTTTGTTTTGGCTATTGTTCAGAATGATAAGACCATTCTGTTTATCATATCATGTTTATCATATTATGACCTGGTTTCTGCGATTACTTGCGTTAGTCATTGTGAAAGAAATGTAACCTGTTTGTTAAGAAATGTTATCTGCTTACTAACTATAATCCACTAATGGTCAAAAGGAGAAGGAAAGGTTGGTGAGATGGAACGATGATTATGCTTGTGGTGACAGAAACAAGAAGATGCTTTCTCTCTGTGTGCCAGATCTGAGATAAAATGCACACCTGTATGAATGTAAGATTAGTAAGGAAACAAGAAAGAAGACATCTGAGGCTGGAGGGACTTCTTGGTAAACACAAAGGTAAGCAAGTAGAGAGAAAACAGGAATGTAGGGGTAAAAACCGAAGGTACGAAAGGGATAAGAAAGCTGTGAAAAGAGAGCTCAGGAGCTCCCCCTTGTGGATGCTTGTATGGTGTGTACAGCTGAGAGTTTATAAAATTCCACAATAAAGTTTGATGTTTCTATTTGCCAAACTGAGTACAGAGTTGTTCTTGTTTGCAATATCATCGCAAAGATTGAAACATTTGAAACACAGTGACTTTGTGATTAGCATGTTTGCCTCTCAGCACTGGGGTCTTGGGTTCAAGTCACTATCTGAGTGAAGTTTCCATGTCCTCCCTGTGTTTATGTGGGTTTCCTCTGGGGTCTCTGGTTTCCTCCCACAGGAGGAAACATTGAGTTTAGGTAAACTGGCAGTCCTTGACAAAAGGTCCCTGTGTGTCTCTTCATGTTCAATAAAAACAGTTTAACATGAATGAATGGTGGATGGTGCTCTGTCCTCTCTCCCTGCACCTGATTCAGTCCCCCAGGGAGCTGTGGATTTCGGTAGAGAGTATGCTGTGTAATTGGTTGCCACTTCCTTCAGGTGTGATTGGTTGTGTAAGAATTGTGGTAAAGATGTGAAGTGACCTTGGGTATCTTGAAAGTTGCTATATAAATTGAACATTCATTCACTATGAAACACAACGTGTTAGTGTGACAATCTGATGTTATCTTACATACACAAAAACATGTCATCTGTGTTGTCAAAAGTCCACAGGACGGTGAAAGACGCACTCCCAGCACAGGCCTAGACGCTATTTCACAACCTGAAGCTCGGTGACTGGATTGTGGTGAAGGACTTCAAACAAAAGAACTGAGGTGGAGAGGTTCACTCCTCCTCACTACTGAGACTGAAGTGAAGGTTGAGAGTGAGCCACCTGGATCCACGCTAGCCTCCACAGGAGAGTCCCAGAACCAACACCCTTCATGGACGACTAGCTGAAATCATCGAATCCAACACTTTATCTAACATATCTCTACAAAATTTACATCAGGGCTGACCGTGAGATACAGGGACCAGGTACAGGGGGGATTAGGATTAACCGTCCTAATATCAGGAGAATCAGGCTCGCCCATCCCACTGACTAGAATCCTCATTCCCAAACTTCTATAGACTACATATAGTTTGTATGTCAACCCAAGAAATATAATTAGGCAAACTGACCACGTCTCACACTCAGGTAGATTACAACAAAAGGAGGATGTCTCAGTGTATATATAGAATAATGACACGTGTGACTGGAGCCATCTGCCTCCTATTTGCCATGAGTATAACTGTAGGTTGCGGATTCTACACTCCACTCAACACTGCTGGAGATTTATGGGGTCCCGACACTCCTAAGGTAGTGACCATTGCAGAGAACACAGTCAGCACTTTTGAATGTAAAGTCGTTAAGGTCCGAGCCAAGGTGTACAGCTACCTGTCATACAATAAGTATTTTTGCAGACATCCGTGTGGAAGCTGGGACCTCACAAAGGGCGACATGGTCTATGGCTATGACAGTGTGAAGGTCAGTGAAGTGGATGGAAATACGATTCAGGTGAAGTGGGAAGCCCCCAAAGTATCTGATTCAGGAGTGTACTGGTGTTGTGTGGAGAGGACAGGACGTGACTACTGCTCTGAAGTGACTGTCATAGTCGTCCCAAGCGGCCTTACCTAGTAGGGATGACAGTGAAAATGTAGAATCAAACCATAATTCTATGCTAACACCCTGACCTGGCTACACACATGGACTCTCCCTCAGAAGTCCAACCTCTAGTAAAGTCTTGGTGTCACGTCAGCTCTTACCATACTACAGAAGCAGGTTCTAGAGGTAGAAGGTAGAATTAACATTGCAGATAACACGTGTCCTTGGTCTTGCATTGTATGTTTATCTGTCTATGGTTATTTGCACTTCTAGGTTTCAGTTTAAATTTGAGCCTTATTTGAGATACTAGTGTAATGGGATTGATTCCTGTAGTTTAGTAGTAGTATGGCTCAAGTGTATCTTGAATTCTGACCTATCTATGCTAGTATCTAGGATGCATTCTGTGAACAGAGGTAAACTAGATCCATCTGAGGTGGCAGTAACGACTGTACAGGCAAGCAGTCATAGATTAGGCAGGTTTGATATTTGGCAAAGGCAGTGACACCTGCCTCTGCTCTAATAGCCCAAACAGTACTCAGATTGGGGTCTCAGAGTGTGGAACAGCAGTTATAATCAGAAGCAGGTGAAAGTGCTCAGTGCAGACAGGAAGTCACACCATCAACTTCACATGCAATGTGACCTCAGCAGCCTCAGGAGGGTTTATGTGGGCATGTGATATACATGCTTACCACCACCTGCCCTGAGAGTGGCAAGGATGCAGCTATCCAGTGATGGTCAAACCCATCTTTCATCTCATGATAAACCAGCACCCTGCAGCCTCTGCCTTAAAGCAGAAGTGTTCTCCGGGACACCAAAGATGACCCATTTGATCTGGTGGATTGGCCACCACATCCCACAGAGGACCATGATCCACCTTTTGGGAGCATGGAGAACTTCAGTACCATCTTTTAAGAAAGAAACAAAAAATATATATTGTTACACTTTTATTTCTTCTAGGCTATATTCATGTGCCATAGATCTTGGGTGCTTTACACAAAAAAATAAATAAAAAAACTTTCCTCGCATCTTATGTGACTATGGATATGTCTATCCATGTGTCACTTTTGTATTAGACTAGAGAAAAAAAATTGTTAGACAATTTGGCTTTTTCTTTTAGTTATTAGATTATGTTGTAGTCAGCCTGAAAATGTATTCAAACAGGTTATTAGTTTATCCTTACAGATAAAAAGGAAGGAAATGTGGGGGAAAGGAGGTAAAAGATATTTTGATATGCCATATAATTTTTTAAGAAAATGCAATCAACTTGTTAAGATATGTAAATTGTTTGCTAAATGTAATGTTAAAAGGTAGAAGGTTGGTGAGATGATTCACTGTAAACCCAGATTTTATATCTACTCAACTGTTTAATTTCAATGTATAAAAATATTTTTTTTTGCATTACTATCAAATCTAAGTATATTGTACTCATATTTGTACACACTGAAATTTACTAACAATTTTAAGTTTAATGAACTGAAAATTAAATGTTTTCAACTGATCACCATAAATAATTTTTTGTTGAACACTTTTCCACCATTTTGTTAGCTTGCTGTTTGTAGTCAGGCCAGGCAGACACGTATAGGCAAAACATAAGTCCGAGTTGCAGGTTGTTTTAACCAGTGTGGCCGATTTTTTTTAACCTGCTGCATTTTATTTGGTAGCCTAGGCTGTTTGCGAGCAGTGTTTTCTTTTAATATTACCCATATTTGTTGAAGTGAACCATATGGAGTTTTTTACTTGTGTACCTGTATTTTCCAGAATTTCCACAGCAGCAGCACACGTCCGTGTTTTTGAAACACAAAAACACAGACATTAGGTCACCTCCTTGGGCGGGACCCTAGACCGACTGGGCCATCAACAAGACAAAAACCATGCCCCAGTCGGCCACAGGGCCCTCACGCCCTAACTGGCACCAGGCCGCTGAGCACTTGAGATCTAACCAACTACACTACAGAGACAAGCATTCTATGTGTGTGGTAAAGTTCATAGAGCTGAATGATGTCTTCCCATTGTCAGCATACTGGGCACAAGGAGAACTTACAGTAACACTGAAATGATACATCGTTTGCTAAACACCTTTGTGTATATACAGTATATTCTAGATGGCTGTGCAAACAACACTCTACAAACAAACTACAGCTTACAGAAATATCTGCACTTCCAGAAAAGCCAAGCATCAAAATTGTTCCTATGATTGATCTTGTACCAATAACTGCAGCAACTGAATCATTTAGTGACACAAGCAGCCATGTAGACATCCCGTCTGTGTCCTCTCTGGATAGAAGTCATCATTGGCTAGAATTGTTTGACATCCCCAAATTTTCTGTTGATGTGGAGTACAGACTTCGACAGGGTAACTTGGCATATCTTAAGGATTGAACCTGTCTTAAAGTGACAAAAGAACTGAAGAATGATGTCTTGGAGAAACTGGCTGCAACAATTTATGCTTTTAAAGCAGGGGTACTCAACTGGCGGACCGCGGTCCGGATCCGGACCCGAACGCAGTCCTGTCCGGACCCAATCTCATTCCTGATTAACCGGATACGGACCAAAACAAAACCGGAGCATTTATTTCAGGGCTATTGAAAAAACACTCCGTCACGAGTGTTAACGTTCGCCACCACCCACCCCTGCCTGCCTGCGAGGGTCCGCGCGGCGAAAATGACGTAATCGCTGTGTCGGTTCGCGAGGTCGTGCACCTCTCGAATTTTGTAACTTCGCGCGCGAACTATTCAGTCAAACAGATATTTGTTGTGAAACCAAGTAGTTACAATTTCAAGCATTTTAAAGTACTTTAACCTAAGTTCCAGCACTTTTCAAACCTGAAGCACATAGCAACATTAAAATTGGTCAGGTAAATGTTCATTCCCCTGTTTTGAGCGGTGTTTCTACCACATATCGTTTCGGAGAACACTGCAGTGACGCTCGCGAAAGTATAAACGCGAACCCCCCCCGCTCAACAACGTTCGCCACCCCCGCCGCACCGGACCTCAGGTCACAGGTATCTGCCAAAATTGGACCGCGGACAAATTTAGTTGAGTACGCCTGTTTTAAAGCATACCCAGAAAAACAGGATTATGAGACTGTTGCAAAAGCCTTAGTACAAGCACATCCATGTCTCACAGAATCAGGATCAACCTCAGGCTGGGATGGCTGGAAGAACAGCGCCACCTGGGTCGGCTTGATCTCTCCGTCAATACTGGTAAGTGTGGAAAGCAAACCTTAAGTGGTGACCCTCCAAAGAAAGACCTCAAGAAACCAAGGAAGGGGGAAATACATTTCTTACCTGAATATCCAGAGGGGATGGATGACCATAACCTGGAAGAAGCTTGTCAGATTCTGCACCAGGAAATGATGAAGACAAAGCCAAATGGATGCCTTGTTAGAAAAGAAATGGATGTGACATTTGCTCTTTGGAGAAAAGAAATCATCAAAGACAAGCCTGCCATCAGCCAAGTGGTACATCGCTGACCAGCACTTTTCACAGAAAGTCAGGTTTGTATGACTGTTTATTTATTTAAATAAAATAAATTATTATAGTCTTTTAGTGTTCTAAACGTGCTGTATTGTATTGTTCAGTTTCAGTGCATTTTTTATGGCTTTGTGTTTGTTAATATTGTGTAACATCATTTAATGGGTCATAGATTGGGCACATTTAACCCTAGGTTTATGCAGTTTGCTTTGTTTTATTTTTCAGGTATATTGCGAGTTCACCAGAGTAGTAGGGAAAAATCTCAGAGAACAGTTCTTCAATACACTTGATGATTTCTCACCAAGTCTGATGGACCTCTTCAGGAAAAAAAGGACTTGCAGGTCAGACAAAGGTGAGTGGTATAATATATCCCTGTTTTTCCCATTTTTATCTTTGGTTCCTTTTTTCTCATTTCATATTTTCTCTATATTCTGTTTTAATATATTATCCTGATATTTCCCATTATCTTTCTCCTGGTGTGAGGGTTGATACATGACACAAGTGCAGATGAAACTAAGCTTTAATGCAAAGACTCATAGCAGACACAATCCAAAACATGATCCAAAAGATAAAGTCAAGGCGATCCAGGAAAAATAATCCAAAAAATAAGTAATCAGCAATGGTGCTGTAGGTTGGGGGGGGGGGGGGGGATTCAAGAGACCAATCCAGGTCAAACCATACACTAGAAAATACAAAGAAATGCTCATTATGCTTACTACAGAAATGACAAGTATAGACCTTAATGAGACACAGGTTAAAATTAATAATGAGGAGATGATGAACGAGGAAGCTGTCGCAGGGAATTCTGGGTAGTGTGGTCCTCCTGGGTATGTGACATGACACCTGGACTTGGTCTTGGTAGCTGATGTATATAATTTATGTGTGTGTATATATACATATATATATATATATATATATATGTGTGTGTGTAAATAATCTTGCTTGTTAATTCGGCCCAGACGGGAAGAAAGGACACGACGCTCTTTTCATTATGCCGTTCTCTTTGTTTTGTCATAGGTAGTTAGGGTAGGTTATTGTCATTTACTTTCATTTCTTTAAACATGCATCAGGTTAGGTAGTTGATATTATTGTGGTTAGAGACGTTTTTGTTTGTTATTTTGTGCATTGGGTTGTGTCCTGGAGTTACATCCCTTGGCCATAATTTGAATAAATTTGTCATTTCATCATATCTATCAGTCTCTCTTTCATAATATACTCATTCTCTGTTAGGGCTATATGCCTAGAGTAATCGTAACAGTAACGAATCATAGGGGTGGGTGTGTATTCAAATGATTTATTAAACAAAGAAAGCAAAACACTAAACAAAGGAGAGCAAACAAGTAAGGAGGTAAATAGACAAAGAAAACATGCAAATGACTAAACAGAACAACTACAAACAAAACCAACAGGAACAGAATATAAACATACCACGACAGACACCTAAGATTACCAGAAAACGCGAACACAATATAAACAGGATCAGAACTCAACACGAACATAAGGGCCAAGACACTCAGGCATAAAACACCAGTAACACAGGGCAGCACCATAACAAACATACAATAAACTCACACAGGCATAAAACACAATCACCAGAACCGTTCAACACACTTATAGAGAAAACAGGACAGAACAACGATAGAACATAAACCACATACACGCAGGCATAAATACACAAACCAGGGAGACAGAGAGGGAACCACTATGGCGAGACAAAACAAACGTAGGGGTAACACGTACGAAGGAATAACTGAACGAACAACAAAGAGAAACAAGAACCAAAACCAGGAAGACGAAACGGAACAAACCAGGTCAGCGCATGGAAGGAGCGACAGGAAGTCGCAGGCTACCGAATGAGAGGATAAGGACACATGGAAAAACACAATGACTGACACAGGGGAGTAAAATATACACTGAAACAGGGGAGGGAACCAGACACAGGTGCGAGCACTGAAGACAGGAGCATGACAGACAGAAGGGAAACCAAGGTAACAGGAAAAACAGGGCGGGGCTAGGGCAGACGACACAAGACTGGGAAGAAGGGCAAAGCTGGACGTGACAAACTTGATTTTTACTTGATTTCCTTCAGTTATTTATATTAAATTCAAAATATAGAATAACTTGAATGGAAGAGTGCTTGCACAGATTTGTTATATATCAAACTATGTACACTTATTTCAACATGTGCAATTAAAGAGGTATTTATTGTCATATTTGTTTATTCCTGCTGCTGTTGCTAATTAACTAGTATTGTTTCTAATTGTACGTTTTATTTTATGTTAGGATGGAAATGACAAAGACTCATACAGTGAAACTTCAGTGGGAGTCCTATGTGTCAATCAGGAACATCCTCAGTTCAGTTCATATAAAGTGAGGATCATATTGGAAGGCATTGTGGTGATGGACAACTTGGCCAATCTACCCCAGGCCGTCTGTCTTCTTTTCAGCTTCATCTATGCTCTTCACCTAGACTACCCTAATGGCATGAAACACACTTTCTGCTTCATTCAGCAAGTAATGTTGAACCTCGTGAACTGCTCCCCAAAATTCAGACTTAAACAAATCAGCTTGTTGTGTGAAACTGATTTCAGGAAGGTTAGGTTCCACGTACCAAATTCTGTGTTTGTTTTTGCTCTTGTGTGCTGTTTGTGGTGTCCACAATATGGCCTACAATTCTTGGGCATTTTCTCTTTTACGTACTAGTCGGAATGTCTTTAGTATACCAGCAGTAGTTTAGAGAAGTCATTTTCTCCATTTATTTTTTTAATTTCAGTGTTTAAGTAGCAGTGATGTCAGTAACGCGTTACTCTAATCTTACCACTTTTTTCGGTAACGAGTAATATAACGCGCTACTATTTCCAGTCCAGTAATCAGATTAAAGTTACTTATCCAAATAACTGTGCGTTACTATTTTTATTTTCCCTAGTAAATATATATATTTTTGCTTTCTTCTTGGCTCAGTTCTACTTTTGCGTCTGACCGTAGCGCTCGACTCCGCACGCTGCGCGCGACCCTGTGAGAGCGCGAGCACGTTTTACAAGTCATTTTTTGCAGCGCCCTCCCGTAACGATGTGTGGTAGTATAAAGAAATACCCCTCAACAACAGGGGAAGGAACATTTACCTGAAGAATTTTAATGTTGCACTGTGTTCCACGTTTGAAAAGTGCTGGAATTTTGACTAACGTCGCCTACTTTAAAATGCTTAAAATTGTAATGGTATTTCGTTTCACAAGCTGTCTGACTGAACTGGGGTGGGTTTCCCGAAACGTTCGTAGCGCTTTTCATACGAGGTTACGAAGTACTTGGCGCTACGAATGTTTCGGGAAACCCACCCCAGTTCGCTTGTATTACGTTTACAAATAAATTTACAAATATTACCGCGCAGCTACACAAACGTAATGTCAGGAGAGTCTTGCCCTTTAAGTGACACTGGGGGGGCGGGGCCTGCGCGCGCCAGCGTTGCGTTATCAATAAAGTTTCCCTCCTTGGGATTTTTGGATTAAGCAGTTTCTGCCTCGGTTACCGAACCTGCTTCAATACATTGTTACTGTTAAAAATGCACTTCCAATAAAGTGAGTATTGGAAAATTTTATTTTGCTGCTGAATGTAACTACTAAAGTAACTTGTAATCTAACGTAGTTACTTTTAAAATCAAGTAATATGTAACGTAACTAAGTTACTTTTAAAAGGAGTAATCAGTAATCAGTAATCGGATTACTTTCTCAAGGTAACTTAGCCATCACTGCTAAGTAGTGGTTAATGTCAGGGCCGGAGTGGGCCCCTATTTCATCCCGGGAGTTTCATGTCCAAATCTGGCCCAAAATTATTTTCCCCTCCCAATCGGCCCAAACTAGAGATTGACATGAGCCGGCCCATCGGGAATCCTCCCGAATCTCCCGATTAACAACTCCGACTCTGGTTAATGTAAATTATTGTAATGTATGAGTAATTTCAAGTAAATACTTTATTATTAAAGTATTTTGTCTTTCATTTTCACTAGATATTTGTAATCAAATCAAATTTAAAAAGAAAATAAAATACTAATACTCAAGATTCTAAGTAGAATTAATGGGTAAAGCTATTGGGATAACAACTACAGAAAAGCTCAATCATTGTACCCTTCAGGCAAAACAACTTTTTATTTTAAGCAATACTGACTTACATTTTCATTGCACATGACTTTTTGCAGAGTTTTGCAGAAATATTTAACACAGATGTTTTGTTACCTTCATTTATGTATTTTTGGCTTGAACTCTGCCTATTTAAAGAACCACAATGATCTTATAACGTGATGGATGAGGCAGGATGCAGAAACGAGTTTTCATACAAAACGCATTTTATTCAGCGTCAACGCTGCGCACTAGCGCTTAACACAATGAGTATTAGATGAAAAGACACAGAGCGACTCAAAGATGAGCGACAGCCACAACATCAACACACATTTACCTTAAAATAAACGAGAACCAAGTGTACTGCATTCTGTCAACAATGACTAGACGAGACACAGGTGAGACGGATGAGCGCACACATTGAACCACACCCAAAAGGAAGTGTATGCACATAACTACACATACAGACTACACACACACATGTCCAAGTGGGAGGGGCCAGGGGCTGCAACTTGACAGATGTACTGTGTTCTCTCTTATTTTTCTCAGTACAATATTACATCTACACCTCTTTTAATTGTGTTTTTATCATATCTGTAATGTTGGAGGGTGAGGCAGGATACCGAGATTAGAGAACCATTTCAAGCATGTTTTTATTTAGCTAGCAGTAGCGCGTTCAGCATTAACAAACAACAAACATGAGTCCAGGAGCTTCTTTGTGGTGATATCATCTAGAGCACTGGGATAAAATACATTCTACCTACTGTAAAATACTGATCAACAGGTCCACAATGTGTCTAGTTTTGTTCAATATTAATTGCTAATATAACTAATTATATATCTATATACATAACTATTTTCTAACAATTTTGAGTTTTTTTCCTATCAGTCCATCATTACAATGGTGTCACTGTAAAATACTTGATTTTATAAGAATTTATTATTGTGACCAACATTGAATTTTTATCATTTTTTGTGTTAGGGCATCCAGCATCAAACTTTATTATTGTGGAATAAAGTTTATTCCACAATAAAGTACAGAGAGTACAGAGATGTTCTTGTTTACTATTTTGTTGTAGAAATTGAAACATTTCCACCACATCGCTTTATTAGTTTGTTTGTGAAGTGGCAGTGTTTATTCCTAAAGTATGTCCCAAGAAAGAATTCAAGCAATTCACCTATGAATTATTGATAATTAAATTATGTTTACATAATATTAGCTCTTCCCAGCTCTTTAAATTCAGCACTAGAAGTAATCAAAGGTGGCACCATACCACACCCCTATATACACACAAAGTGTGAAAGTGAAAGAGTAGCATTTAGAAATGGGCAGAGAGGTCGAGACACAGAGCAGCAGAGGAAGGAGCAGCTCACTCTTCTTACTCTAGTAAGTCAAGATTACTTACTGTATCTTGGGTTACACCTAAATTAAAGACTTCACATGTTAAAATAGTTACTCTTAAAATAAATATTTGTCATGCAGTCAGTAATATACAGAAATCTAAGAATAAGGTTGGATGCAATAGTATTTTTGTTCTAAAATGAAGTAATATGCATTAAGTAAAATAAAGTAATGGAGAAAAAAACATGAGGGTTAAAATTAGATACAGAGGATCTGTATGTATGAGTGTGTTGCTTTTAGTTAACACTACCAAACACTTTTGTTAGATCAGTTTCTCAGAAATGATTCCATTACATACAGATGATTTTAGCAATTATTGCAATACTACACATAAACCTGTGTTAAAGTTCAGAAAAAAAGTAGCCATTTCAAAGATTGCTTGCTTTGTTTTGTCTATTGTTCAGAATGATAAGACCATTCTGTTTACCATATCATGTTGATCATATTATGACCTGGTTTCTGTGATTACTTGCGTTAGTCACTGTGGAACAAACTTTGATATGCCATTTAATGTTTTTAAGGAAATGTAACCTGCTTGTTAAGAAATGTAATTTGTTTACTAACTATAATCCACTAATGATCAAAAGGTAGAAGGAAAGGTTGATGAGATGGAATGATGATTATCCCTGTGGTGACAGAAACAAGATGCTTTCTCTCTGTATGCCAGAGGTGAGATAAACGGCACACTTGTATGAATGTAAGATTAGCAAGGAAACAAGAAAGAACACATCTGAGGCCGGAGGGACTTTCTTGGTAAACACAAAGGTCAGCAAGTAGAGAGAAATCAGGAATGTAGGGGTAAAACCGAAGGTACGAAAGGGATAATAAAGCTGTGAAGAGAGCTCAGGAGCTCCCCCTTGTGGATGCTTGTCTGGTGTGTACAGCTGAGAGTTTATAAAATTCCACAATAAAGTTTGATGTTTCTATTTGCCAAACTGAGAACAGAGTTGTTCTTCAATCAATCAATCAATCAAATTTTATTTATATAGCGCTTTTTACAACAGTTGTTGTCACAAAGCAGCTTTACAAGTGCCGAGTCCTAGCCCCCAGTGAGCAAGCCAAAGGCGACAGTGGCAAGGAAAAACTCCCTAGTCTTGTTTGCAATATCATTGCAGAGATTGAAACATCTCCATCACATCTTGGCACCCCAGATGGGAACCCACGTCTGAGGACAATAAGGGCTGTGAGGGGGTGTTACTCATTGAATTTGTATGCTTCATCCGACAAACACAAAATGTCCTAGGTCCTGGAAGTCGACAAAAGTCACCTCTGCAGCAGGGATTTTATCAAATCTCCTTGTAAGTATTTTGAAAAAAAATGTTTGATTTAGGAGTTTGATTTGACTATGACGTTGGAAGTCTGGGATCCCTATGTCTGTTTTAGACCCTGACCTGGACAGCTGTCCCCGAAGAGCTCTATCAGCACACCCGATTGTGGTCACGGTCTGGCCACGCAAAGTGGTCTGGCACCTCCTCTGACCACAACTTGGAAGTCCAGAATTATTTCTGAACGGGATGGTTGGAGAATTTGCAGCCAATGTCAAGCAGACATAAATAATTTGGGTAATGGCCAGATGAGTGTGATAGAACAACATGCAGACCATGCGGAAAAACTTTGACAAGACAAACTGAAAAAAGACAAAGAAAAGAGATCAAAAACAAAGGAGAAGAGGCAGACATTGGAAGAGGAAGATGACAGTTTGATGGCCCTCTTCCTTGGCGTGACAGAATGTTTCAACTTTGGGAAGGAAGGCCACTGAGCCTGTGTGTCCTGAGCCACCTGCTGAAATGGGTTATGGGGACTGGCTAGGAGGGGCTCTGAAGGTAGTTGCATGTTCAAAACAAACAGTTGAACATGAATGAATAGTGGATGGTGCTCTGTCCTCTCTCCCTGCACCTGATTCAGTCCCCCAGGGGGATGTGGATTCTGGTAGAGAGTATGCTGTGTGCAATTGGCTGGCACTTCCTTCAGGTGTGTGATTGGTCGTATAAGACTCGTACCTGTTGTGAAGTGACCTTGGGTATCTTGAAAGTTGCTAAATAAATTTAACTATATAAATTTAACTAAATTCACTATGAAACACAACGTGTTAGTGTGACAATCTGATGTTATCTTACATACACAAAAACATGTCATCTGTGTTGTCAAAAGTCCACAGGACGGTGAAAGACGCACTCCCAGCACAGGCCTAGATGCTACTTCACAACCTGAAGCACGGTGACTGGATTGTGGTGAAGGTGACTGTGGAGAGTGAGCCACGTGGATCCACGCTAGCCTCCACAGGAGAGTCCCAGATCCAAAGTTCTTACCAGACAAGAGTGACCCAGAAATGCATAAATAATCACTTGGAACTGTGTTCTTGCTGGTGTTCAGTTTCATAGACGACTATCTGAAATCCTCAAATCCAACACTTTATCTATCTAACATATCTCTTCATCAGGGCTGACCGTGAGATACAGGGACCAGGCACAGGGGGAATTAGGATTAACCGTTTAATATCAGAAGAATCAGGCTCACCCATCCCACTGACCAGCATCCTCATTCCCAAACTTCTATAGACTACATATAGTTTGTATGTCAACCCAAGATATATAATTAGGCACACTGACCACATCCCACACACAGGTAGATTACAACAAAAGGAGGATGTCTCAGTGTATATATAGAATAATGGCGCGTGTGACTGGAGCCATCTGCCTCCTATTTGCCATGAGTATAACTGTAGGTTGCGGATTCTACACTCCACTCAACACTGCTGGAGATTTATGGGGCCCCGACACTCCTAAGGTAGTGACCATTGCAGAGAACACAGTCAGCACTTTTGAGTGTAAAGTTGTTAAGGTTCGAGCCAAGGTATACAGCTACCTGTCATACAATAAGTATTTTTGCAGACATCCGTGTGGAAGCTGGGACCTCACAAAGGGGGACATGGTCTATGGCTATGACAGCGTGAAGGTCAGTGAAGTGGATGGAAATACGATTCAGGTGAAGTGGGAAGCCCCCAAAGTGTCTGATTCAGGAGTGTACTGGTGTTGTGTGGAGAGGACAGGACGTGACTACTGCTCTGAAGTGACTGTCATAGTCGTCCCAAGTGGCTCGTCCCCTGAGACCGTATCTAGTAAGGATGACAGTGAAAATGTACAATTAAACCCAATTATGATATGCGAATCCCCTGATCTGGCTACATGCATGGATACTCCCTCAGACGTCCAACTAGCAACGTCTCAGTGTTGCGTGTGCTCTTGCCCTACTACAGAAACAGGTTTTGTAGCACTTGTAGCACAGTTAGCACTTGCCCTTGGTCTTGTATGTTTATCTGTCTATGGTATTTTGCACTTCTAGGTTTCAGTTTTAATTCCTCTTATTTATGTTTGACTCTATGTTTAAGTTTAAGCCTTATTTGGAATACTAGTGTAATGGCATTGATTCCTGTAGTTTAGTAGTAGCATGGCTCAATGACTCTGTATCTTGAATTCTGATCTATTTATGCTAGTATCTAGGATGAATTCTGAATGTAAATGTAGAAGGCAAGTGTGTACCTTTCCCAAAGATGTAGCACAGCCCCTGTCGAACGTAAGTTGTTGAGCGGGGGTGGCAAACGTAACACTCGTGACGGAGTGTTTTTTCAATAGCCCTGAAATAAATGCTCCGGTTTAAAATTAATTCTCCCATCATAATTTCTAAATATGTTTTTTTTTTTTTGGTCCGTATCCAGTTATTCAGGAATGAGATTGGGTCCGGACAGGACTGCGTTCGGGTCCGGATCCGGACCTCGGTCTGCCAGTTAAGTACCTCTGTTCTAGGCTATATCATGGGTTAAAGTTCTCCGTCACTACGACGGATTTCCGTCATTTGATTTTTTGGGGGAAAAAATCCGTCAAATCATAATAAACCACACGCGCGTGCGTGCTATCTTTTGTGGCCGAAATATGATTCTCACTGGCGCTCATCAGCGCTGGATGGATGACGGCGGTGTCATTTGATTGACTTGCGGGTCATTCCGCCTTCAGATTTACGGACATTATGTAGAAAAGTGACCTCCCTCCTGCCTGACGTGACCGTAGCGCGCGACTCTGTACACCTCGTGCAAACTTGCGCGAACGGCGGAGGCTAGTTGACGCGTCACATTCTTTTTGCAGTCTTGTCCGAAACGATATGTGGTAGTATAAAGAAACACCGCTCAAAAACAGGAGAATTTTAATGTTGCTATGTGTTCCAGGTTTGAAAAGTGCTGGAATTTAGGCTAAAGTACTTTAAAATGTTGAAATTGTAACTACTTCGTTTCACAACAAATATCTGTCTGACTGAACAGTTTTCTTGCATTACGTTAACAAATACGAGCCTCTTGTAATTCCAGGAAACATGAGAGAACGTGAAGACATTAAGATTGGGTGTTTTGAAAATAAACAACCATTAAAAAATGTGATAAAAAGCGAATTATTTCGAATCATTTCGAGTATATGTATAAATATTTAACTTAATTAAATGTAACATTGAAAACGTGTTGAAATGGACCTTGAAAGTGACGTGCAAGTGCTTTAATTCCACCTTATAAAGGTGTATGAACCCTGCAAACATGACTTTGTTCATTGTGCTGAGGCGCGGCGCGTGCGAAGTTACAAAATTCGAGAGGTGCACGACCTCGCGAATCACCAGCACGCGAGGCTCTCGCGCACGGGTGGAGCCACCGCGATTACGTCATTTTCGGCGCACGCGCCGCCCGCGCGCGCCGTGTCAAATATAATGGCTTAAACCAGGCTTAACATGGATGGTTTTGTTCTGTTTGTATTTAAAAGCTCTATCCAGTGTAATTTTTTTGTAACATACCTACTTAAAGCAGGTAATCTTACGGCTTATGTTTTTGTGAATAGTGAATTTGATAAAAACAAGAGAGCTTCATACCTTTTAAAACTCACCAGGATTCACTAAATTTGACTTGATCTTTAAATAGTTTTCTGAAGAGGACCCCCAGATTTATGTACATTTATTGCTCAGGTGTTGCATTTTGTCACTTCATAGATTCTCTCTTCTCTCCCTACACAGGCTGTTTAGATAAATATACTTTATAAATGTGTTTATTGTGTAGAATTAGGCAAAAGAGGTCGTGTCCCAACTACACCACATTTTCAGTAATTGCTAGCATTGTCTTTTGCCAGGAAAGATTTTCAGTCAAATGAAAATTTCTTGCTTTAACCCATGGGCTATATTCACTTGCCATAAACCTTGGGTGCTTTACACACAAAAAAAAAACTGTCCTTGCATCTCATATGATGTAACAATGACTTTTGTCAATGTCTATCCATGTGTCACTTTGGTATTAGATTAGAGACAATAATCATTAATCATTTGACAAAAAATGTTAGACAATTTGGCTTTTTCTTTTAGTTATTATCTTACATTGTAGTCAACCTGAAAATGTATTCAAAGAGGTTATTAGTTTATCCTTACAGATAAAAAGGAGGAAAATGTGGAAGACATTTTGATATGCCATATAATGTTGTTAAGAAAATGCAATCTACTTGTTAAGATATGTAAATTGTTTGCTAAATTGAATGTTAAAAGGTAGAAGGTTGGTGAGATGATTATGGCGACTGAAAGAAGACAAGATAAATGTTAAATGTGAAATGTGTCGTATTTTGTCAATTGTGATTTTTACACCGCAATCGAAATTTGTCCTCCGCTTTTAACCCATCTGTGCAGTTAGAACACACACACACACTAGTGATTACTAGGGGGCTGTGGATCACACGTGCCCAGAGCGGTGGGCAGCCCTAGCCCGGCGCCCGGGGAGCAGTTGGGGTTAGGTGCCTTGCTCAAGGGCACCTCAGTCATGGCCTCAGGTCTGGGAATCGAACCCACAACCCTCCGGTCACAAGACCAGTTCCCTACCACCAGGCCATGACTGCCCAAGATGGCACTTTCTGTGTGTCGGAGGAGAGATTAAAGGCACGAACCTGTATGAAGTTAAGGTGCATAGAAGTGCAAAAGTTAAGCAAAGAAACAATAAAGATGATGGCTGAGGCTGGGGAAATTTTCTTGGTAAAACAAAAATGTCAGCAATAAAGCAAGAGAAAACAAGAAGTTGACTGTGATTTTGCTGATGCTTGTGTGTATCTACTACAGAGTCTGTGGAATTCCACAATAAAGTTTAAAAGAACTCAAGCAATTCACCTATGAATATGTTCCGCTCACAATTTATAGTATATTGCTAATTCAATTATGTTTACATCATATTATCTCTTCGCAGCTCTTTAAATTCAGCACTAGATGTAGTCAAAGGTGTTCACATTCATGTTCTTTCAATCTAGTGGCATGTGGTGGTGACAGTATTCTGAAACAGTAAGGCTATCTATACATATTTGCACATGAAAATTGCCTTCTGGATCAAGTTTAGCTGTCACGGTGGGCTGCTTCCAGCGAGCAGGGGAGACTAGGTGGGGGGCAAGGGGGGACAGTGCCTCTGTCACAACATCCTTGGACACACAATTTTTGTGAATGGCAATGAAGCAGCACCAGTATTGCCAACTTCGGGGGGGTTATGTCAACTAGAAACTTTCAGTCCCGCCCTCCCCTATTCCATTCGGTTTGCTTGAGTGAGAAGGGGGAGTGGTGAATTAGGCAAAAATTTTCTGCCCCCCCCCCCCCCCCCCCCCCCCCAATGTTTACTTTTGCTTCTTAAATGCCGGCACCATAAGGTTAGTAATGAACCGCTCTAACAGATCTACGTATCCCAGTCTGGTCCCTCCAGTTCTGATGGTCTAGAACCCTGACACCCATGCCCAGACACACACACTCACTCCAGACCACTCCCACGTTCCCAGTCTCCTACCTACTCTCTATATCAGGGGTCTCCAACATGTCGCTCGCGAGCTACCAGTAGCTCGCCACCCCTTTCCGAGTAGCTCGCCAAAGGGCCAATGAATTACATATAAATTTGTAAACCTAATTGGTCCCATCGAGAAATCTACTTAAATGTATGTCCAATCAAAATTCACAGTTGTCCCTCCCCTTCTAACACTAAATGATTATTCGCCAATTATACAACAGTAAGTTCACAATCCGACTGGTTGAGAAGTGTTCTAACCCTGCAGATATGTGTGATAACAGCACGGTATTCTCGTTCTCTGTATCACTCCGCGGACGCGTTGTCAAGTAACGGCATGTACATATATTCACTATAACACACTCCCTCTCCTGTTCTATTGCTCAATTAGCTGTCAATCAAAAAGTTAGGCTGCCGTCAATATTGAATAAACCAGGGGTCACCCACGTCATGAGTCGCCACGTCATGTTTTTGCTACTATTATAGATTGTCTGCGGTTGCTAGCGGTCTTCCCGCTTAGCAACTGACACTCGCACACGCAACTTTCGTTCGCCACCCCCCCCCCCCCCCCCCCCCCCCCGCTCAACAACTTCCGTTCGCCTCGCCGCCGCGTACTAATCTGGTAGCCCTCCGCAATACTTGGTATCCAAGAACTAGCTCCCAGTTTCAAAAAGGTTGGAGACCCCTGCTCTATATAAACCCACAGGTCCAGAGAGCCAGTGCTGTGCATTCCTCCAGAATACATCACACCTGGTTCAAATTTTCATTTACCATTAATAAACAGATTATCACATTATATATAAATACATAAGCATATAAATACATTATCTAGTCCACATATATTGATCATATGTTTATATGTAAAAGAAAATATTGCATAAGCAGCTGAATCTGCATTCTCAAAACTTGCCCTTCAGATTCCATAGATTCAGACATGGGACAGACCCAATCAATACCTAGGTGAGTTTAAATTATATCATATGCACTGATATATTAAGACTTAATTTGTAATTAATTAATATAACAAATGAATCCTAATTTTGAATTCTAGAAGCGTTATATAACAGACACATCTCAAGTAGTGAGAGAGAATATGCTAGTTAATTTAATGATTAAATAATTAATGACAGTTGTATATATATTGCCTTTTTGTAAATCATTGGTTAAAATTTTTTGAGGTTACCATAAAAAAAAAAACAGATCAAAACATGGCAGTGTCTGAGTACCATTTTATCTTTTGAATTATAGTACCTTCTGTATTCATTCCTGTGGAAATTGATTGGACTGTTTTTATATCTCATTGCACCGATTGCAACTTGAGCTCAAGTAATGCCAAACACAAGGGGTCACAAACACAAAAGGACTAAGAGTGGCATAGGAGAAGAATGGTTCTAAACTGGAATTGTGTGCAGGGCAAGCACATCAAGGACTGAGTTGGTAGAACCTATTCTTGGAAAATCAAGGAAGTTGATGAGCGAGATGAGGGGAAGTATACCATAAAGCTGTAGAACAAATCGGGTACTGCCTCCTGCTCTGCCATGGTGACTGTTGGTATGGAGTGACTTTAAATTCACCCTCAAACATTCAAACCAATCAACACACACAGAATGATGAAAATTCACACAATTTCTTCAATGTTGACAACAATCACCTAATGAATTATTATAAAATTAGGTATTTCACAGAGACACCATTGTAATGATGGGGAAAAAAAATTAAAAAATTGTTAATTCAAGTTATAATTAATATTTAAATAGATCTTTAAACTTCCTTTAATTAATAGGAATGAACAAAACTAGACACAATATTGACCTGCTGATCAGCCCTTTGCAGTAGTTGTATTAGTAGAATGTATTTTATCCCAGTGCTCAATGTGATATGATAAAAAATGAGAAAATGAAATAGAACACAGTAGATTATTGTGGTTCTTTAAATGTCAGGTTGAGTTAAAAAATAAATAAATGAAGGTACCAACCATCTGTGTTAAACATCTCTGCAAAACCTCCCTAAAAGTACATGGATAGCAAACCTCTTAGCTGACCGTCTACACAGGCCAAGTAGTACCACTAGGTCACGCTACACAAACCTGTACACAGGGAAGCAGCACACTGTACAACAAATCACTACAATATGCACACACACAACACTGTCTACATGAATAGCAATAATCGTTGGCATCAGTGTTCCAAGCTTCCATGGACCTTGTGGTATCAAACACCATTGGCCACATGATATATGGTGCAGTTAATCCTTACAGATGGATTGCTCTGTATGCATTTCACAAACATTGCAATCTCTACATGGGCAGTAATACTCACTAGGTGAAGCGTTACATTTTGCTTGGATGTCATGTCTTCCAGCACTGTGGGCCACTTGCTCTAGAGTGTGATTGGTGCTTACAGACAGATCCATTGGACATCAGCCAATCGCAAATAGTGTCAGCAATGTCGGGAGTTGACATGTAAAAGAGAGAACACCACCACCTTGGCTGTCTGAATGAAGCCATTGATTTCCTGGGCTTTGACTTTCAGTTTCATATTGATCACTCCACCCCCACCCACCCACACCACACCCCCACTAAGGCACAGTGTAGAGCTTAATGTAAAAGAGCAGGAGCATTTAGAGACAGATAGAGAGGTGCAGACACAGAGCAGCAGAGGAAGGAGCAGCTCACTCTTATTACAAAGGTAAGAGATGCTGTGTGTTGGGTTGGGATTAAGACTTCACAAGTGGACTAAGGAAATGGGTCATGCGTGGTCTTCATAGACAAATACTTCAGTCAGTACATACACAAATGTAAGAATAGGGTTGCATTCAATACCCATCTTGTTCTAAAATGAAGGAGTGCATTGAATAAAGAATAAAGAGGATGAAAAGTTTTTGTTACTTTTAGGTAACACTGCCAAACAACACTTTTGGGATCAGATTCTCAGAAATGATTCCACACAAAGCTGCCTGCTGGTTATTGTATCCTTAATTTGGTTTATGTCATGGGTTTTGCGTTGGTGCACTTTATCCATTAAAGTCCCCATTTTTGCTGAGACTGGCATGATCACTTCCTCCTTTTTTGCATTTCCCTTGCCCGTCACATGCATCTATACTGAAGCATTGTTTAAAAATGTTTTCAGTTTAAAGAAATAAATAGTAGCCATTCCTAAGATTACTTGCTTCTTGTTGTCTATTGTAGTACAGTGATGTTCAGAATGATAATGTCATGTGGTTTTTGTCGTATTTATGATCAGGCGTGACCTGGTACTGTGTGACTCTGTCATTACTTGTGTTAGTCACTTTGTGAAGCTTCAAAATGTTTATTACTAAAGCATGGCACAATTTTGAATTTGAATATGAATATGTTAATCTCACAATATGCAGTCTCTTGCTAATTAAATAGTGTTTTTATTAGATTACCTCATCCCAGCTTTTTTAAATACAGCACCAGATGATGTTAGGGATTGCACCCCACCTCAGTTCACGGGTGAACTGAAAATTCATGTTCTTTCAATTTTCATGAAGAGAATGAGGAAGCAGGAGGTTATCCATTATGCCATGTAGCATAAGGAGGGAGGGGTGTGTGATGTGTGTGTGTGTGTGTGTGTGTGGGGGGGGGGGGGGCCTACCGGGGGGGCCTACCGTAACACTGGTGTCTTGTGATGGTGACAGTATTCTCAAACAATTAGGCTATTTATACAGAATTTATACAGAAATTTATACAGAATACATTCTTGATTGCACGAAAATTATATTTCTGATTTTAAATCTACTAGAGTTCCTCTGTAAATGAAAAATGGCTTCTGAATCAATCGAGTGAGTGGGACCCAGAAGCAGTAAAAGTCCTCACCAGGATTTTGCTCAAGCTTGCTAGATTTTCTAATTAGTGCAATCCAGGTAAAATTAGTGGAATCAACAAAATCCAGGAAGCCTGAGCAAAATCCTGGTGAGGACTTTTACTTTCTGAACCTGGAATTGACACCTCTGCCCAGAAGATGAATCCTATAATAAAACAATATCTGTCAATGATCAATATGTTAAAAGGACATGAGAGATCAAAGAGGGTTTCTGAGACTGATTATCAGAACCCACAGCTATCCACAGAGATGGAAGTCCATGCATAGCACCATGTTTAACAACAATGTCAGCCAGGAAATTCTCAATCACATCATGATTATAATTACACCTCAGTGTTAAAATGATTGTTCTCACGATTCTTGATTTTAATAATAGTCAAGCTAGATGGCAAATTACATGCAGCTAATAGATCAGTAATAAGTGTTGAATGTGAAATAGGTTTCCATCCGTTGAACTTTTGAAGATCGCTTGGAGTGAGATTTGAACCTGGAGGAGGTGGCGAGTGTAAATTTTTGAGGGGGGGGGGGGGGGGTTGGCGAATGTAAAATGGACACAAATTAAGTATTATATCGCGACCTATCGATCGCCGGTGGTTGGCGCCAGAGCGAACTAATAACTCATTGAATCATAGATATGAGAGGTAAATAAACTAGATATTTTTTTTTCGGCGTGAAAAATCGGATGTGTGGCGTGAGAGCGTGTGAAAACGGTCAAATGCGTGTGTCTCACGCTCAATGCGTGAGAGTTGGCGACCCTGGACCATATTGCCTGACATCCCAACAAACAAAAAAAGAGTATTTGCTATAACTGGAGACAAGCATATTGAGCATATATTTTCTATAATATAATTATCGTATATTATTTTATTTAGTTATCGTTTCGTTTTCGTCATGAAAAAAAGGTTCGTTGATGAAAACTATGATGAAAATTATTCGTCAACAAAATTAACACTGGTCACAGAAAACGCGCTCTCAGCGAATTCGGCCATTAGCAATATCTTCCAGTAATGCCAACGCTGCCATCTCTCAAGAACTCCAGCGCAACATTTCATGCATGTTTATATAATCTAGGCTAAGTGGAAACACGTTAAATGATTAGTTCAGTAACCCAATGCAATAGTCTTGATTAATTTACTATTTCATTGTCTAATTAATTTACTTTATTTTACCCAATAAGGGCTTACTACAATGTGTGCGTAATAGTTGTAATTTCAATGCATCAGCTCTAAGTGTCGCTAAATGACAAAAACACATTAGTGGGGATACGCACTTTCCCATGTTCATCTGACCATTTGCGTGAAACAGCCTATGCAATGATTTTGTACATATGCACGGTTGGTACTTGAGGCCCCAGAGGATTTGATACAGGACTATATAGCTTCAGAGTGGATACCCATGTTCAGCTAGTACATTTCCACCATCAAATGCACCTTACCTAGCCATCTGACACACTCCAGAATTGGCCCATATGAAGGAGTCATGAGTACTCCCAGGCCACTTGGCCACAATGTCCATAAAGAGGCCTTGGTGGTTGTGTATTACTTGTATATTCAAAGCAGAGAAGCCTTTACGGCAGATGTAGATTGGGCTCAAGAGGCTGGGAGTGTGTTGGGCTGCTGTCCAGAGTGCCATCCACGGCACCAACAACACCATGAATGTTTACAATTGCATGAAAACCAATTTTGGTTTTATGTAATGCATCCCTAGTCCTTGAAAATTTTGTATACAGTGAGTCACCGCTTAACGACAGGTCTGGTTAACGACGGACCGGAGTTACGACCGACTTTTTTTTTTATTTTGCGCGGTGCGCAAAGCCCATCTGTGGCATAAAATCTGAGGGCTGTCAGTAACTGCATCATAGAGCTAAGGGCAAAATTCTGCATTCAGGCAAGCTACATGGCTTTGTGGATTATGTCATCTTCTTAAATTGTGTCTTCTATTCAAAGCCAATACTCTTTGAAGAGCTACCATGTACCCACTATATAATATATATATATATATATATATATATATATATATATATATATATATATATATATATATATATATATTATATAGTGGGCCAGTCTGTGGGCCACTTATTCCCCCCTGTCCGCCCCTGGTATCTTTTGATGAGTTTTTACTTTGAACTTTTTGAATCCTGCACCTGACAAATAACCCAAAGTATTAAAAAATTAAAACTAATACTAGAACTAATGAAAACTAAACTAAAACTAATTGAATTAGAAAAAAAAGTCACAATGAAATAAAAACTTTAATGAAAAATCTAAAACTATTATAACCTTGGTCCGAATGGGTTACAAACGACTATAACAGGCGTACTCAACTAAAACTGTCCGCGGTCCAATTTTGGCAGATACCTGTGACCTGAGGTCCGGTGCGGCGGGGGTGGCGAACGTAAGTTGTTGAGCGGGGGGGGGGGTGCGCGAACGGTGGAGGCGTTTATACTTTCGCGAGCGTCACTGCAGTGTTCTCCGAAACGATAGGCGTTTTGTCCGAAACGATATGTGGTAGAAACACCCCTCAAAACAGGGGAATGAACATTTACCTGACCAATTTTATGGTTTGCTATATGTTTCAGGTTTGAAAAGTGCTGGAATTTAGGTTAAAGTACTTTAAAATGCTTGAAATTGTAACTACTTGGTTTCACAACAAATATCTGTCTGACTGAATAGTTCTCTTGTATTAGGTTAACAAATACGAGCCTCTTGTAATTCCAGGACGAAACACGAGAGAACGTGAAGACGTGAAGATTGGGCGTTTTTTAAATAAACAACCATTAAATAATGTGATAAAAAGCGAATTATTTCGAGTATATGTATAAATATTTAACTTAATTATGTTTAACATGCTGGGAAATATTGAAATGGACCTTGAAAGTGACGTACAAGTGCTTGAATTCCACCTTATAAAGGTGTATGAACCCAGAAAACGTGACTTTGTTCATTGCGCTGAAGCGCGGCGCGAAGTTACAAAATTAGAGAGGTGCACGACCTCGCGAACCGACAACGCGCGAGGCACTCGCGCACACGCGGAGCCACAGCGATTACGTCATTTTCGCCGCGCGGACCCTCGCGCCGCTCGCGAAGCGTCAACCAGGCAGGCTTGTTGTTGAGCGGGGGGTGGCAAACGTAACACTCGTGACGGAGTGTTTTTTCAATAGCCCTGAAATAAATGCTCCGGTTTTGTTTTGGTCCGTATCCAGTTAATCAGGAATGAGATTGGGTCCGGACAGGACTGCGTTCGGGTCCGGATCCGGACCGCGGTCCGCCAGTTGAGTACCCCTGGACTATAAGTATGATGTAAGAAAGAGTTTTGGGAAACACATGATTATTACTACAAATAAATACATGGATGAAACATTTGTCTTTATTTCCATAGAATCAGTCATGGGAGGAAGCCAATCAAAACCAGGTGAGTTTAAATGACATCATATACGCTGACACTGCAAGATGGAGCAGTCAGGAGGACGAATTTACGCAGATGAGCGACTATGGGCAAATCCATAGTTGTAGTCACATACAGACACATCTCAAGAAAAGAAAATGTAGAAGTTAATTTAATTATTACTAATCACAGCTGTGCACATACTTCATTTTTCAAAATCACATGTGGTTCAAATTTTCAGGTTACCGTTAATAAACAGACCATAATATTGTGCGAGTGTCTGAGTACCATTTTATCTTGTGAACTAGCACATCTTCTGTATTCATTCTTGTGGAAATTGATTGGACTGTTTTTTTGTCATGTTGCAGCAATTATAATTTGAACTCAACTGATTCCAAACACAAAGGGTCTCAGTGTCAGGTCCAGTGTCATTTCATAAATAGTTTAATCATTAGTGCTGTGGCAGTCAAGGACCTGACTCAAGTTATTATTTGCTATTAGTTATGAGGTTTTGTGATATTGCTCTCTAATCTGAACTCATGAAAGAGCACTACACAGTGCACATGTTTTGTATACAATAGAATTCATCACAGTTTTGGGTGATAAACAAGTGGGAACTGGAGAAGAAATCCGTCTTTCCTGTGAGACAAACACAGAAGGATTAACAGTGACATGGGAGAAGGATGGAGAAAAACCGACGTGTGTGCAGGACAAACACATCATGAAACAAGATGGTACAAAGTGTTCTTTGCAAATCCTGAACGCTGATGAGCGAGATGAGGGGAAGTATACTGTAAAGGTGGAGAACAAATCGGGTACTGCCTCCTGCTCTGCCATGGTGATTGTTGGTACGGAGTGACTTTTATATTCATTTTCTGACAGACACATATTCTTTTAACTTATTGTAGATTCCGTTAAATGTGCAAAAAGTATCCTTGTGATGATAGTGAGAAGATTATGAAGAAAGCATAATTGAACTTATATAGGCAGAAGGCAGGCTCATTGTTATGGACCATACAAACTTCCTAACATCCTGCATCCAAGAACCAAAGGTGTTTCTTAACCCAGGCCAAATTTCATGTTTCATGTATTCATAAAAAACTTTATAATGTCATTAATGTGCACCCTTTCAAGTGCTTTGCTAACTCCTGCTACAAATCTTGTGTCTCTTACAGAACTCAAGGAGTGGAGGACAGTACAATGGAAGTAAGTCCACAGTCATTCTGTCATGTTGTGTCATGGGGTCAAGGACCAATAACACCATCATGCTTGTGATTTCTTGTCCATTTCTACATAGTAGTCTTGGAAAGGAACTACCATTTTTGTTGATCCTGAGATTCTGTTGTGTGCGAAGTATACATAAAAATAATTTTATGAAAATACAAATATTAACCTAATCATATACAATGTAGTATTCGTTCTGTAACAACACCAATGTAGTCAAATAATAACTGAATCTATCCCATAAATGACTGGACACTATGGACCAGTTAAAGGAAAAATTCAAATTTAGACAAATTTACCCTTACCCAAAAAAATTGTTTATCAGGCAGGCTATAGTCATCTTGTTTCCTCTGCTCAGGGAAGACACCCACACATGCACAACCATAATCTTGTACACTCCAGGGTCAAATTATCAAACTTGCATCCCACCAATTATAGATAATCTCAAATACATTTGCACTTGCTTCTGATGTTACAGTGAATCATATCTATAAATAAAATAGTTTAAACAAATCAAATCAAATATATTTGTATAGCGCTTTTCACAACACATGTTGTCACAAAGCGCTTTACAGGATTTACAAGGTTAACAATACTATGGGTCCAAATCCCTAATTGTGACGTTCGGGCACAGCCAAGGACGAGACACAGAATCCTCGGTTTTTAGGACAGACGTCACTTTTAATCTTCACTGAAGTTGCGCAATAGCGCACGAGAAACATACACGAACACTCAACGGGTAGACTTTAGACAACGACGAGCACAGGACACTGCGCGAGCGCACATTAAATAGACAAACCACATTAACCCCAGGTGATTACGAGACGATTCACAGGTGAGACGGATTATCACATGACATAGCTATCACCATGAAATATCCACAGACGCAGACGATGCACGTAGACTACGTAAACACACGCCCAAAAGGGAGGGGCCGGGGTCCTCAACGTGACAGACACCCCCTCCAAGGGCACTACCCGTCCCGGGGTGCCAACAGGACCGAGTGCCCCGAACCCACGACGATGGGCGGATCCGACGCGCTCAGTCCTGCGTCTGGGAGGTGACTGCCCTTGGCGAAGCGTCCATCATGAATCGCCTAGCACACCCTCCCTGGGAAGACGGGGGGAAAAGACGTTAAACACATTCAACGGCACATTCACAAACACACAAACAGGCACGCTCACACACAGAGGAATAAACGGGAAAAGGGGATTTGACACACAGACGGGAAAACTCACAAACATTGGGACTGACAAACATGAAACAGGCACCAGGCTTCGCGCCAGGAGGAGCGCGAGTAGAGGAGAGAGATCCGGCGCTGCTGGTGCTGCATTGGGCAGTCCTCCTGCTTTCGCTGCGTTCCCTCCACCGGGTGCAGCGCGGCGGGCTGACGCGCCCGGTGCAGCGCGGCGGTCGTACGCGCCCCGTGCAGCGCGGCGGTCGTACGCGCCCCGTGCAGCGCGGCGGACGGACTCTCCCCTCGGCTGGCCGTCTGGGATGTCCACTTCCATTTCCTCCGTCTCGCTGCCACGGCTCCATTCCATGGGCTGCTCCGGGCTGCCACCCCGGGAGCAGTCCATGCTCTCTCCTCCTGAGCGATCCGCGGACGGGGTCCATCTCCCCTTCACAGTCCCCGCAGAACACTCATAGGAGGGTGGACCGTCCTCCTCCTCCGAGCACAGTTCGCTGTCCGTGTACTCAGAGACGCCTGAGTACACGGACAGAGGACAGTCGTCTTCCTCCCCGCCCTCTATGACGGAAGAGGGACCTACGGGCGGAGGGGGATAGTCCTCTTCCTCGGACTCCTCCTCCTCCCCGTAGTCTACGGTGGACGCGTTGTCGAGCGAGGGGGGGTAGTCCACTCCCTCTCCACCGTAGTCCACGGTGGACGCGTCGTCGAACGACGGAGGGTAGTCCGTTCCCTCTCCACCGTAGTCCACGGTGGACGCGTCATCGAACGACGGAGGGTAGGCGGCTTCCACCTCTTCCTGCTCCTCCCCCTCGCCAGGGGAATCCCCCTCACCGAACTCCTCCTCCGGGGTTGACGCGGTAGCGCTGACGGTGCAGGCGTCTACCCTCTGAGACGAGAGGGCGTGGGGGGAAGACATGTGTCTGTCCAGCCAGCCCCTCACTGCCTCCTGGCGGAACACCACCGCCCACTCGGGGCTGGAGGTTTCCCGAGCCATCCTTAGCAGGGCGGCGCACTGCGGGTCTCGTTCCAGCTGTTCTGGCGTTGGCGCGGCGTCGCGGTGCGGGGGTGTTCCCTCCTCCTCACTGCAGGGAGGGTCCTGCGGGGACGCTGACCCGTATAGGCGAGAGCTCACGGGCAGGCGAGGGATGTCTCTCCCGCCACACCCGTGCAGCCGTCTGGCGATACTCCTCCGCCAGCTCGGGTATGGAGGTCTCCCAAGCTGCGCACAGCAGGTACGCGCACTCCGGGTCCTCCCTGAGCTGCGCCAGTGTCGGCGAAACCCCGCGGCGTGGGGAAGAAGACGAAGAGCGGGGATGCCGCTTGTTAGGCTTCTTGCCCTTCTTGGGCTTGCTTTTGTAGCCCGGCATGATGGGTGTCTCTGGTAGGCTCATCGTTCTGTGACGTTCGGGCGCAGCCAAGGACGAGACACAGAATCCTCGGTTTTTAGGACAGACGTCACTTTTAATCTTCACTGAAGTTGCGCAATAGCGCACGAGAAACATACACGAACACTCAATGGGTAGACTTTAGACAACGACGAGCACAGGACACTGCGCGAGCGCACATTAAATAGACAAACCACATTAACCCCAGGTGATTACGAGACGATTCACAGGTGAGACGGATTATCACATGACATAGCTATCACCACGAAATATCCACAGACGCAGACGATGCACGTAGACTACGTAAACACACGCCCAAAAAGGAGGGGCCAGGGTCCTCAACGTGACACTAATGAGCAAGCCAGAGGCGACAGTGGCAAGGAAAAACTCCCTAGAACAGCGTTGACAGTACAGACAAGCAGCTTTCATTTTGTGTATTTTTGTCCAATATCCCAATCACTTTTTTTTTGGTTGTTTTTCTTAGACAAAATGTAATGGTCGATTCTCTAAGTAAATTAAAAATGGATAATGATCAAGTCAGAGAGCTTAACTTCCTCCTGTATGGACCAGTTGGAGCAGGAAAATCCAGCATCATAAACACCGTCAAAACCATTTTTGAAGATCATTATTGTGTCATTTGTCCAGTTGCAGCACAGTCTACTAAAAGCTATACTAAAATTGTGAGTACACAACTCTGCTAATCTGTTCAGGAATGTTAATACGTCAGATGACCTTGGCTGTACCATAACAATTTTTATTAATATTGGTATTTCTATTGTTTTTGATCGTGATGTTTTATTATTACGTGGTGTGTTTTTTTCAGTATCAAAAATATAATATTAGGAGAGAAGGTGTGGTACCTTTGGTCTTCCATGATACAATGGGTGTAGAAAAAGGAGAAACTGAAGGAGTTCGCACTGATGACATCATCAGTGCTTTGAAAGGACACATAACAGAGGGTTATGTGGTAAGATGCAAATAACATGCACATCACTGTACAAAATGTTTACAATATTATGACTGGTATCTCAGTGCTCTTTGGGTAAAAAGGTATAGATAAACAAAAGTGAATGAACGTAGTATGTATACTATCCAAGCCAGAATGCCATGTACTTTGCTTTGTTTTTCTCCATTAGTTCAACCCGATACTTCAAATTCTCAAACAAAACCCACAGTACCACAAAAATTCCAGCCTGTGTGATATGATCCACTGCCTGGTCAATGTTATTCCAGCAGACAAGATTGCAGTGATGGATGAGCAATCTATTGACAAAATGAAGAAAGTTGGAGAAGCTGCAAGCATATTGGGTGAGTCTGAAGTTTGTTTTTGATTCAGCTTCCCAGCTATCAAGCCTGTACAATGAATGAATAATTAACTCGCTGTAAAAACTATAATGTGACAAAAGAAAATATTTTGTCCTGATATAACAGATTTGATAGCAGTCTTTCTATATGGCAAAAGCAAAGATCTCTCAATATCAGTCAATTCCACACTTTAATCAAATCTGTGGTCAGGATCGTGTAATTGATTTGCTGGTCTTGTAGAGTACTATTACATTTTACAAAAAGTGTCTTACGATCTCATCAGCAGGCAGTGTCATTTTAGGACAATAGAAAATGTAATTAAATTAAATTAAATATGCAAACACAGGAATAAACGCGTGGGGGAGCGGCCATATGTGACAAGATTATTGTGATGCGGTGGGGTTCAATAAATGAAGCCACCGCATGGGGCAACTAAAGCCGTAGAACAGCGAGAGAGGCAGGCAGACACTAAAAAAAGAAAGAAAATCCAAAATAATAATATGAATAATATGTGGGATACTCAACGTGTATAATAAACTCAGCCACAAAAATAATGGGAGAAAATTATAAATGCAAACACAAAGGACGTGGAAAATTCAACATGTGAAAATCAGAAGCCAGGGGAAGTAACTGTCTGGCTGGTGTGACGGGCAGGTGTGAGCAACAAAAAGGAAGCGATCACGCCAAGTCTCAGGGAAAAAGGGTGGTTTAATATAAAGCGTGCAAACCTAAAACCCGTGCAATAGATCCAAATTAAGGATATAATGACCAGCGGTCAACTGGTACAAAGACAAGACATATATAGACAGACAAACGACCATCAGGTGGGAACGGATCACGGGCTCCGCCCACCTGAGGGGCGTACACGACGTCACAAAACAACAACAACACAGCCGCTGTGGACAGAGGCGGCCGGTAGGGGGCCGCCTCACCGTGACAGACCCCCCCACCAAGCCGCACTCCCCTCCACTGGGTGTGTGGCACACAGCGGCTGCACAACAACACGAAGGGGCAGGAAGGCAAGGACAGGCAGGGACACACCTCCTGCAGTCCACGAGCTGAAACACAAAACACAGAACATTAGTCAGCTCACCTCCCTGGGCGGGACCCTGGACCGACGGGGCCGTTAACAACACAAACCCACGCCCCAGTCGGTCCCAGGGCCCTCACGCCCTAACCGGCATTCAGCTGGTAAGCCCCATGGGTGTGAGGACGAGGGGCTACGGCTCCTCTCTCGTCCCTTGTGTGTGTGTGGGTGTGCAGGCTACCTCTCCAAGGCGTGGCTACTTCACCTCCTGGACCTACCTCCTCCCAGAGCTGACCCCTGCCTTCTGCTAGGGGTCACCCCAGCCTCCTGGGGAGCCAACCCCTCCCGGGGCCTCTCATCTCAAGGTGGACTCCTCCACCCAACCCAGGAGCGCCAGAGACCGAGGCCCAGAGCACCCCCGACGCGGGCTAGGGAGCAGCCCCAAGGGCCTCCTGGTCACCCCGGGCAGGAGGGAGGATCTCCATCCCCAGCAGGAGCTTTTCAGACCGGAGCCCCATGGTCCCCAAACATCCGGGGGCCCCAGCCCTCTAGGGAGGGGCTCTTCACGACCGGGCTCCGGTCACCCCACAACACAAGGGGGCTCCTGCCAGGTGAAGACCCCCACAAGGTCCAGGAACACTGCCAAGGAGAAGCACCTGCACAAAGAACACGCCCTCACACACACACACACACACACACACAAAACACAAACGCGCCTTACCCTATTCAGGGCCTCCCTTGGGAGAGACGCCCTCCGTGCCACACCCCATGGCACGGGACCACAGCCGGTCCCCCCCCAAACACACATTCAGGGGGAGGAGCATGCGTGGAATTACACGCAAACATTAGACAACACGTTAGGACACAACACACACGCAAAGACTAGACAAGCAAACAAAAAACGGCGTACACACAAACAGACGGGACCCACAAACGCGCGCTCTACATAAACAGACACAGTGACGCGCCGCTCACGTTCGCAGTCGCTCCCCACATGAAACACAAAACAACACGGGGAGCGAGGCGACGGTGAGGAGCGGCACCAGCGTCACACACAGAACATGTAACATAACACAACGAGCGCGCATACCGATCGACACGTCCGTTCACGCATACACACATTCACAACAACACGGAGTTATCGGCAGGAAGACATTCCTGGTCTTCGCCGTGCCACGGACACAACTCGAAAACACGGTGGAACTCTTCACACACACTGACAACAGACCCGAAGAGCTTTCTCAGGGCAGACTGCCCTGGTCCTCGCCGTGCTACACACACACACAAAACACAAAAGCACGGCGGAGCTCTTCAAACAAAACACTACGCAGACAAACACCACGAGACATGACCACGAACGAAGGAGAAAGAAAAAGAGACTCGGCGGCTTCCGAAGGGTGGCTGGTCATTCTGTGACGGGCAGGTGTGAGCAACAAAAAGGAAGCGATCACACCAAGTCTCAGGGAAAAAGGATGGTTTAATAGAAAGTGTGCAAACCTAAAACCCGTGCAATGGATACAAATTAAGGATATAATGACCAGCGGTCAACTGGTACAAAGACAAGACATATATAGACAGAGGGGCCCACCTGAGGGGCGTACACGACGTCACAAAACAACAACAACAACAGCCGCTGTGGACAGAGGCGGCCGGTAGGGGGCCGCCTCACCGTGACAGTGGCAAACGCCGCAAAGAACAAAAAACCCTTCCCAAACAAAAGCAGAGCTGGACAGGAAAATAACAATGAGAGGAAACCCTGACAATTATTATAGGTTTTTCAACCATGAACAGTATACTGTGCATGTCATTATTTCCTTTACACAATATTTACAAATTGCTAGTGTCTTAAAATGTGTTAGCATATATTATATATGCAAATTATTTTGCTACAGTGCCGATTTTGACCATTAGTCGGTAAATGTGTTTCATCTGTGTGTCTGTGCTGTAGGAATCCCTCAAGTGGTGTTTTTGACTGCAGTTGATCTCGCTTGCCCACTGACAAAAGGAAATGTGCACTGCATCTACAGAAGCAAAAAAATCAAGGAAAATGTGAGTAAAATTGGTAGTGTGAACTTGTGTGGGCACTTATGCAGAGATTGTCTATTAATTGTAATTGTGTGTTTCTGTCCAGATGCAGAAATGCAGTAATTTGCTGGGTGTTCCAGTGAACTGCATCTTCCCCGTGAAGAACTACCATGAAGAGATCCATTTGAATGAGGACATAAACTGTCTGATGCTGGATGCCGTAGCACAAATTATACACAGGGCTCATGCATTTGTGGTCACCATGGCAACAAATACAAAATGATGAAAATTCACAATGATGAAAAATTGACAATGTTGTTTAATTTTACTTGATTCATTTCACGTTTATAGCCAGAAAATGGATGCTCTGGTTTCCCTGTCCCCTCGTCTCGTGTCTGTGTTGTTCCTTGCCCGTTAGTCCCGCCCTACTTGTCTGTTGCCCTGGTTTCCCATTGTCTGCCAGCACTTGTCGTCAGTGTTTCCAGCTGTGTCTGTTTAAGTTCCGTGTATTTATAATCCCAGTGTCTCCCATGTCTGGTATCACGTATTTTGTGCTCCACATGTATCTCTGTTCAAGTCTCTCTGGCTCTTGTGTTTGTGTTTCCCCGTTTTGTTCCTGCCTGCTCCGTTTCCCTGCCTGATTTTGTAAGTACTCCCGTGTTAGTAACGACATACTACATGCTTGTTTAATGTTCAGACTCCCTCAATGATCTGATGATCAGATGTGCCACTGATTCCTCCAGCTTACTGTGTTTTACTGGTTGTTGTACACCATTATGATGATGGATTGGTGGGAAAAATTTGAAACCATGAAAAAAAGAGGCAATCCCTAATATTTAAAATTGTTTTTTTAACTTTTTTTATTGGCAATTAATAAAACTAGACTGTTAGTCATAAAATATATACCATGTATGTTGCTATAGCATTAACTGTTTTGGTTTCAATACCAAGACTAATTCATTTCTGTGTTTATAAAAGTGGAACTGTCTGTTAAAAAAGAGGATGCTCGGGTGAAGAAAAGGTCAAACAATGAAACAATTAATTAAAATTTTACACATTTATTCAGTAAAATCAGCCAATGGCCAAGTCTACAAAGATCAACTTATCAGTTCCAATTTCAGCTTATGATGAGAAAACGGACATGAGACATGCAGTCATGAGGATCGAGTAATTCTGTCCAGTGAACCTCCTGGGCAGGGATCTGTTGGCCTCACTAGTGATAGCAGTGGTGTCTGTACATAATGGATTAAATGCCCAATGCAGTATTGACAGAATTCTAGTTGTGGAAGAAGCTCCCCAACATATTGGTATTCACTAGATTTTGTATAAAGTGGACTAGTGTATCTCGAAGGCTCTAGTTGAGAAAGACAGCAGTTTAACAGCAGCATTACAAACAAACTGAAGGCAGAGATCAAAGGTATGAACTAACTTCCATTTGGACCAGAAGGGAAATCATGGGGAAATGTGAAAATTGGAAAATGAGATGTTGAAATTGCATAGAGGAAGTACTCTAGCACGTTTCTGTCTGAAAACCATGCAAGGGATGTCGGGTATTTACACAATATGTGGATTGTAGAGGGAGATACAAGACATCAGTTCTGACTCAGAAATATGAAGCCAAGCAAAGACCCTTTGCTTATTTCTCATCCTTCATGAACACTGTAAAAAGTAAAACACTGCTGTCATTCATTTAAAGTGTTTTTTCTCTAGTAGTTAAAACTGTCACGGTGAGGGGGCCGGGTCGCCACAGGAGGGCGAGTATGCCGGCCAGCAGCCGATCCAAGCACACACCCCCGAGCACGCAACCACTCCCACCATCACATTCTCCCAAATACTAACACCTGTTCACAATTACGTTGCTCTTTTTAAGCCCGCAGGTCGTCCAGTCCGGTGCTGCACATTGCCGTTACGAGCCGTACTGGACCGTCAAGCGCTGCCTGAGAGTTCCTACTGCCTTTGCGCATTCTGAGTCATCTCGTTTGCTTGGCTTTCATTTTGGTTGTAGTATTATGGAGAATAAAACTCCGGTCAATCCACCTGCATCTCCGGCTGCCTCTGTCCCGACGCCTTCGGCTTCACAAAATCATTTCAGATTATTTGCTTGAATGCAAGTAATTAATTTATACCTACAGTTTGAACTTGCTATTTTAAATTGATACAGTATAGAACGTCAGCTGGACAAGTTGAGCCAATGACAAATATTTCGTGTGATCGATTACTTCAATTTTATTAGGTTTATCAATGTTTTATTTTTTACAGTGAATTAATGTTGTGTCACGTCTAGTGTTGACCATACTGCTGGCATAGATGGTATGAATGCATCAGGCTATGCAGTGGTAACCACTTCACGACCTGCTTGTCTTTCTACACAAGCTGCAGAACTGATTATCATGCAAGAAAACAGCATGGAAAATAGCTGCAAGTTATACTGCTGGCCAATATGCCTTTTCTACTGTACAAATCTTTGCACAACATGGGAATGAATACGTTATTGTGTCATTTGTCCAGTATCGGCACAGTCTACTGTGAGTTATACTAAAACTGTGAGTACACATTGTAACCCTGCTAATCTGTTCAGGAATGTTAATATGTCAGATGCCCGTGGCTGTACCATAATTTTTATTAATATTGGTATTTCTATTGTTTTTGCTGGTGATGTTTTATTATTATTACGTGGTATTTACATGTTTTTTTTCAGTATCAAAAACATATTATTAGGAGAGAAGGTGTGGTACCTTTGGTCTTCTATGATACAATGGGTGTAGAAAAACAAGAATCTGCAGGAGTTCGCACTGATGACATCATCAATGCCTTGAAAGGACACATAACAGAGGATTATGCGGTAAGATACAAATAACATGCACATCACTGTACAGTATGCTGTGTAACTGAATTAACATTCCTGCAGAAACTATGGGGGAAAAAAAGATATAAACAAAAGTGAATGAACGTAGTATGTATACTATCCAAGCCAGTATGCCATGTACTTTGCTTTTCTCCATTAGTTCAACCCAATACTTCAAATTCTTGAGGGAAACCCACAGTACCGCATGAATCCCAACCTGTGTGATAGGATTCACTGTCTAGTCAATGTGATGTCAATGGACAAGATTGCAGTGATGGATGAGCAATCTATTGACAAAATGAAGAAAGTTAGAGAAGCTGCAAGAATAATGGGTGAGTCTCAAGTTTGTTTTGATTCAGCTTCCCAGCTATCAGGGGTGAGTTTCCCGAAAGCGATTGAACTTAGCGATTTACAAACAACTTTAAGAACGACGTAACTTTAAGAACGCAGTTTTTACGCCGGATTCCCAAAACCCTTATCTTTCAAACTTACGAACGAGTCTCTAAGTAGCACTTACTTGACTCCGCCCCCACATTTGCTCAGAACAGGGTCTGCCAGTCGAAAACTGAACCACCGATTTACATACATCTCTATATTATTAAGCCACAAAAGTGTTGTTATGTAACTAGTAATCATAAAATCAAACAACAAAAAAGTATTTACACAACATGTATGTAAAAAAAAATTAAATAGTTCATTTGTAATTGCTGTCCATCGAATGCCAAGCCTACCTATAAATAGACAATTAACCTATTCTAATAACCTTTAGAAGCAATCAAACAGCAATTATGACAAACCGACCACACAAACCAAATTTTTCTCAGGAGGAACTAACACAAATGCAGGAAGAAATTGAAGAAAACAAGAACATACTATTCTCCAAAGCTCGGGGAAGCTCAACAAATAAAGAAAAAAAACAGAAATGGGAAGAAATTGCCCAGAAAATAAGTGCCTGCAGTGCATACAAGAGATCTGCAATGGACATATGCAAAAATGGCACGACTTCGTTAGTCATGCAAAAAGAAAGGGAGTGGAACTTAGTAAAGAGAGGGCTAAGAGAGGGTGGGGGTCAATCATCTACAACAGTCCTCACACCAGAAGAGGAAAAAGCCCTGGGAATACTGGGCCCAACTGCAACCAATCACTGGGGGGATAGATGTAGCCTCAAATGAGTTCCCGACTACCCCACCTCAACCTGCATCCCCTGTGCAACCTTCTTTTCCCTCCAACAGTCCTGTCCTATCTTCTGGCCCTTCCTCTGCACAACATATTGAAAGGTCTTCACATGCAGCGAGTAGTTCATTTCTATTGAAAGCCAAAGGCTCCAGATAGAAAAAGTGAGTCTGCATTTATGCCATTTATATATGTATATTAATAAACAATATGTTGTATTTCATGAAAACAATAATTTAAATTTTCTATATATATTTATGTGCAGTATTGAACTAAGGACATTGGATCCAATATATGTGACGCAATTACGCTTTCAAAAGTACATTAACCTGTTCGTGGATTCGTGTTTGTACCAGTTTGTACACACAAGCGTATGTAGTTCGTAGCGTTTTTAAAGGGATAATCAGCGGCCTCTATCTTTATCGGACAGAACTGCTCGTGAACTTCAGGTTAAGAACAACTTAGCGAGTTATGACAGGGTCAGACCACTCGTAGATTTACGAATGAGTTTAAGTATGACGTGGGTTACGAAGGCTTTTGGGAAACCGGCGTAAATTTAAGAACGTTCGTAAGTACGAGGTTACGAAGTACTTAGCGTTAAGAAAGTTTTGGGAAACTCATCCCAGGTCTGTACACCGAATTAATTATTAGCTTATATTATTGCAATAATTATTATTGTAAAAACAATAATATGACCAAAGAAAATATTTTGATTTGACTGATTTGACAGCAGTATGTGAAGATATGAACATCTGAATGAAATCAATGGTCAAGATGTTGTAGGATCTTTGAAGTCTTGTACATTTATATTTTACAGAGACCAGGAGCCAGACCCATTTATTCTTCTTCTAAAGTCAATTTCTAAAGTTAATTTACTGAAACTGAAAACAAGACAACACAATAAACAACAGTCTACATGAAAGAATCAAACTGCAATCAAACAAGCAAACTACATTAAAAAGCAGACCTGAAGATATCATTAATGAGGCTATGTTAAAAAAAACAAAGCTTAACAAATACAAAAAGCTAGTTGTATGGCTATGTACAAAATGAAACCAAAACAACAGAGCACGTGGCGAACAAAAACACATGACGTGCCATATGTGACAAAGATTATTACTTTTTTCAGGCATTAACAATATTACTTGCATGTCATTATTTCTTTTACACACAATGCTTTACACAATATCTACAAATTGTTAAGTTTCCTAAAGTATTTTAGCTTAAACCATATCTGCAAATTATTTTTCTTCTAATGCCAATTCAGAAGAACATCGCTCAGTAAATGTCTGTCTGTACTGCAGGGATCCTTCAAGTGGTTTTTATGACTGATGTTGATCTTGCCTGTCCTCTGATAAAAGAAAAAAGTTTGCGTTACATCTACAGAAGCAAAAAGATCAAAGAAAATGTGAGTACAATTGCTACTGGGAGCTTGTGTCAGCACTTATGCAGAGATTGTGTATTATGGTGGTGTTACTAGCAAAACATTGAGACTGTGTGTGTGGTTTTGTCCAGATGCAGAAATGCAGTAATTTGCTGGGTGTTCCAGTGAACTGCATCTTCCCCGTGAAGAACTACCATGAAGAGACTGATTTAATTGAGGACATAAACTGCCTGATGCTGGATGCCCTAAAACATATTATACCATGGGCTCAAGAATATGTGGTCAAATGCTCCACCAACACAGCATGATGAAAATTCACAATAATGAAAAATCTTCAATGCTATTTAATATAACTTGCCACTTCGGCAGAAAATGGATACAAAACATATAATTATGTTGAAATATTGTAGTTTTATAGCATATAGCTTTCATGCATAATGGATACCACATTAAACCATGCTATAATTGAATGAATGAATGAATTACATGGATATGCCAAGTGATTTTTTATGACATGACAAATTTAGCCACATTTCTGATGAAAATGAACAAAGTGTAATGGAAAATCTTATATTTTTGTCCTTTCTACTAACATACACATGGATGTAACATTCATGTGATCCTTTCTGATTCAAAACCATGTGATGCCTGTGCTGTTGCTTTTCTCATCCTTCTACTCAATGTATGTGGGCACCATTTGTTAAATTAGGCATGTGTAATCATGTAATTGTAGGCAGCCTGTAGAGAAGAAATGCATTTCTTGTGAATCTAAATGACAAAAAGCCAGTAGTTTTTAGTATAATGGTTCATGATTACAGAGGGGAGGCAGCTCTCTCTTGAAATCGCTTTGAGTGTATGTAACACAGATCTCTGGGTCGATCCATATTTAATAAACTTTATTTTACTTTAATATCTTACTCAAAGGCTTCTGACTTTTCTTGTTCACCATTAAGTTTCAACATTTCAATGACAAAAGAAACCATTTTGAATTTGTGTATAGCATGTGCAGATGATGTGTGCCACTGACTTCTCCAGCTTATTCGTTGTGTGGCTACTGCAGTAGTAGTACTGCAGTGGTGTTTGTATTGGCCTTCCTAAGTCCACAGTTAAATGCTCACTTATTCAAAATGCTGCAGCTAAAATGTAAAGATTGAACTTCCCCAGATCCAGATATCGATGGTTCCTCTGCATCTGTTTGTTTTTAGCCTTTTGTTATGAAAATAACTACATGCCTAATTACATAGGTATATGCAGCTGAAATGTAATTCTGTAATGCTGATTTCAACATGACTGCAAAAATGTGGTTAGAAAAAACAGTGCAAAAATGTTAGTGACACCATTGTAATGATGGATTGATGGAAAAATCATGAACATTGCTGGGAAAAGATGATCCCTAATTTAATCTGTTCTTTAAACTTCCTTTATTAACAATTAACAAAACTAGACCTTTGCAGTAGTTAGAATGTATTTTAGCCCAGTGCTGTATGACATGAAAAAAAAAATTCAGGATGAATAAAGTTACGAAACTGGGGCGAGTTTCCAGCAGTGACTATTGCTCCAAGTATTGCAAGGAAAGCTCAGCTTCCCCTAAAATGTCAAAAAATAAGTGATCAAACATATACTGTTGTGTGTACGTCATTGACTAAATATGCGCTACAACACGTTCAACTTTTGTTCAGAATCAGCTTCTTATCACTGGTAACGTAGCGGCTTTCCTCTCACTCATTCCCGCAGCTTCACGGTGCTTTAAACGGTGTGGACACTGAGCGTCTACAGAGTTTAATAGCGAAGCAAAGAGTGCAGCAAAACGAGACGAGCCATTGGATAAATGCTGGGCTTTGTCCCGCCCATCGGGTGCTCAGTGTCTCTGGGGGTCTATGGGGCAGGGGCTGGCCTCGGCTGGCCCGGACGCTCAGCTTCTGCATGATGATTGGATGATCTATCTGAGGCTGAATCCCTTTTTGATTGACAGCAAAATGAGCGAATCAGCGACCTTTTGGTGTAAACCTTTGCAGGAGCATTTAATTAAATCTTTTTTAGTTTTCATTCTGTTCTGAGTTGAACCGGAAGATTTTTCTAATCCTATTAGTGGCATTTTCTTCGTTAAAAACGACTAATGACAAATCAACCTTCTATTTCTGGTGGTTTTTGTTGTAGCTGCTTGTGTTTGGAGACTGACTTCTTGTCACGTTGAGGACCCCGGCCCCTCCCTTTTGGGCGTGTGTTTACGTCGTCTATGTCTCCTAGGCTGCGTCTGTGGATCTCCGTGGGTGCGGTTATGTCTTGTGATCATCCGTCTCACCTGTGGCTCGTCTCGTAATCACGCGGGGCTTATGTGGTTTGTCTAATTAATGTGCGTTCGCGCAGTGTCCTGTGCTCGTCGTTGTCTGAGTCTGCAAGTTGTGTGTGAATGTTAGAGTCTATCCGTGCGCTTTTGTGCAATATCTGTATAAATAATTGTAACGTCTGTCACGCAAAGGATATTCTGTCTCGTCCTTCATCGTTGCGCCAGCCATTACAGAACGACGAGCCGAAAGAGACAAGATGCCAGGCTACACCACCCGGCCAAAGAAGGGCAAACGCCCTAGCAAGCGGCATTACCGTGCCTCTTCCTCCCCCCGCGCCACAAAACCACGCTGACATTCGAGGAGATGGAGAAGGCTTCGGCTCGTGAGTGCCCGGACCCCGAGACGGCGGAAATGCTCCGCGAGGGCACGGTGAGAATATGGATACATCTACACCCCTCTCCTTCCAGCGCCCTCTTGCCTCTGAGGGTGGGCGCCTGCGTGATAGGTGCCACCGCATCAACCCCAGAGAGCGAGTTTGGGGAGGAGGACTCAGAGGAAGAGGATTACCTCCCCCCGCCCATGTGCCCCTCTCCCACCGTAGGCTATGGTGAGGAGGAAGGGGTGGAGGAGGAGAACTACCCACCGTCCGTGTGTTCAGCGCCCACCGTGGACTACAGTGGGGAGGAGGAGGATGAAAAGGACTACCCTCCATCCGTTTGTTCCATGCCCACCGTGGACTATGATGGGGAGGAGGAGGAGGAAGAGGGGTCCTGCACCGAGGAGGAGGACGGCTCCTACACAAAGGAGGAAGAGGAGAGTCCGCCCCCTTTGGAGCTCTCCAGCGGGACGGGGAAAGGAGGGAGGTATCCAGAGGTGGGCATGTCCTCCGACCGCTCCAGGGGAAGCGGAATGGACTACTCTCGGGTGGCAGCCCGGCAGAGTCCATGAAGTGAAGCCTGGGCAGTAAGGAGGAGCAGATGGAGATCGAGGAGGGACTCCCATACGGTCCACCCGACGCGTCCGCCAGCCGTGCTGCACCAGGCACGTCCGCCAGTCGCCTTGCACCCAGGGGAGGGTTCGCAGCGAGGGCAGGAGGAGGACCACCCACCGCAGCATCAGCAGCTCCCGGTCTCTCTCCCCTGATTGCCCTCCTCCTGGCGCATAGCTTGGCGCCTATGTCGTGTGTGTCTGTTCCTGTGTTCGTATGTCTTCCCATATGTGTGCCAAACCCCCTTTTCCCTTTTATTCCTCTATGTGTAAATGTCCCTGTTTGTGTGTTTGTACAGAACTCAGTGTGTTTGTCTAACGTGTTTCCCCCGGTCTTCCCAGGGAGGGTTTTCTAGGCGGTTCGTGGCGGACTCTCCGCCGAGGGCGGTCATCTCCCAGGCGCAGGACTGAGCGTGTCGGATCCGCCCATCGACGTGGGTTCTGGGCACTTGGTCCTGTTGGCACCCCGGGACGGGTAGTGCCCTTGGTGGGGGAGTCTGTCACGTTGAGGACCCCGCCCCTGGGAATACCAACTGCAACCCAAGGCATCACTGGGGGGATAGATGTAGCCTCAAATGAGTTCCCGACTACCCCACCTCAACCTGCATCCCCTGTGCAACCTTCTTCTCCCTCCAACAATGCTGTCCCATCTCCTGGGGCCTCATTTATAAAACTTTGCGTGGAATCTGGAGTGAAAATGTACGTGCGCTCAAAACCAGGAAATTGCGTGCACACAAAAAAAATCTGATTTAAAAAACCCTGCGTACGCACACCTGCACGTTGTTTCCTCTTTATAAATAATAATAATAATAATAATAATAATTTCCACTTCTATAGCGCCTTTCAAAGTACCCAAGGACGCTGTACAGAGAAATACAAAAAACAAAAACACAGACAAGAACAGACAATAAAAAAGAAAAAAGAAAATCCCATAGAACAGACCTAAGTTGAGGAAGTTGTGAGAAAATGTTGATTAAATAGGTGGGTCTTTAGTTGAGCCTTGAATGCGTTAAGAGATGATAAGAGACGGAGGGAGAGGGGAAGAGAGTTCCAGAGAGTAGGAGCCGCCACACTGAAAGATCGACCACCCATGGTGCTTAACTTGAATCTAGGAACAACTAAGAGTCCAGTGTCAGATGACCGAAGCCGGCGAGTGGGGGCATAGCGGTGCAAAAGATTAGCCAGATATATGGGAGCCAAACCAGAGAGTGCTTTGAAAGTAAGTACTAGAATTTTGTACTGGATACGGAGACTTATCGGAAGCCAATGAAGACGCTCTAAGACAGGTGTTATATGTTCGTACTTCCTTGACTGGGTCAGAACACGAGCAGCAGCATTCTGAACAGTCTGAAGGGACCGAAGAGACTTAGAGGGAAGACCATAGAAGAGAGAGTTGCAGTAGTCTAGTTTGGAAGTGATGAGAGCATGAACCAAGGTTTCAGCAGATGTAGGAGACAGAAATGAGCGTAGGCGGGAGATATTGCGGAGTTGAAGGAAGGCTGATTTAGTGAGTGAACGTATCTGAGGTTCGAATGAAAGAGTCGGATCAAACAGAACCCCAAGATTACGTGCAACAGGTGATGATTTGACCGGCAAACCAGCAACAGTAAGTGATGTATTGGCAAGGGGAAGGGCCATAGACTTAGTGCCAATAATAAGAAACTCAGTCTTATGGGCATTTAATAAAAGAAAATTGGCATGTAGCCACAGGTTGAGGTCAGATATACATTTAGTGATGGATGGGGGTGGGAAAGGTGCATGAGGCTTAAAGCTGAGATAAAGCTGAGTGTCATCAGCATAGAGATGGTATTTTAATCCATACTGTCGTAACAACTCACCGAGTGGCAGAATATAAATAGTAAAAAGCAGTGGTCCTAGCACTGAGCCCTGAGGAACACCCTGAGCAACCGGAGCTAAATCAGATTTACTATTACCCAAGCGTATAAACTGACGCCTATCCGAGAGGTATGAAGTGAACCAAGAAATAACGGTGCCAGAAAACCCAAGATCACGGAGCCGTGAGAGCAGTATTGAATGATTGACTGTATCGAAGGCAGCAGTGAGATCGAGGAGTAGAAGAAGAGAGGCATGGCCATTATCAGAGGAGAGAAGAAGGTCATTTAGCACATAAACAAGGGCAGTCTCAGTGCTGTGCTGAGCACGGAAACCAGACTGGAAAATATCAAAAAGATTGTTGGAAGATATGTACTGGAGTAGTTGGGAGGCCACCACACGTTCAAGGATCTTTGAGAGAAATGGTAGATTAGATATTGGGCGATAATTATTTAAAACAGTAGTGTCAAGATTTTGTTTTTTGATAACCGGGGTGATGGCAGATGTCTTTAGATCTAATGGAACGTGACCAGAAACAAGAGAAAGATTAACAAGATGACAGATAGAGGAGGATAGAGAAGAGACGCCCTGTTTTAGCAGTGATGTAGGTATGGGATCAAGAATGCAAGTAGTAGATTTGGAACTGGTGAGGAGTTTAATTATAAGATCAGAGCTAACTAAAGAAAAGGTGGAGAATGACAGAGAGGGTGAGACAGTCATCTGGGAGGAAGTGGAGAAAGAAGAACTACGTGATTGAACCTTCAACAAGTCCTGGTAGATAACTGAGACTTTGTTAGTAAAAAAACTAAGAAATGTGTTACATTGATCGGATGTAGGGGCCAGTGGAGATGAAGGGGGACGCAGTAGATTATTAACAATTTTAAATAGTCGTTTGGGGTCGGAACCAGAGTTATTTATTGCAGACGTGTAGTATAGAGCACGGGCTGAGTTTAAGGCAACCTTATATTTGGTCAGATGGTCAATATAAGCCTGGTGATGAACAGGCAAACCAGTTTTCTTATAAAGCCGCTCAAGACGCCTGCCCGTAGTCTTTAGAACACGTAGGTCAGGTGTGAACCAGGGTGACACGTGGGTGGAGGGAACATATCGAGTTATGACAGGTGCTAAGGAGTTCAGAGTGCCAGAGAGGGAATGATTGTAGACTGATAGGGCAGTGTCAAGATTGGGAATAGAGGGAATAGTGGGAAAAGGAGATGATTTCAGGGCAGAGAAGAACACCGAAGAGTTTACAGATGTAAGTTTACGGTAGGTGAGAAGTGTTTTGGAGGAAGGAGGCAGAGTGCTAGGAGAGAGACATGAAGTGATAAACAGATGGTCAGATACCCCAGTGTCATGACCCACCACATTGGTAATAGTTCCAGGAGTGGAACAAATTAAATCCAGAATGTGACCATGTTTATGGGTAGGAAAATCAACAAGCTGATGCAACTCAAAACAGCTTAATAGTGATGAAAAGTCAAGAGAACCGGATGAGACAGAGTCAATATGGATGTTGAAGTCACCACCATCACAACCATCTTCAAACTGAGCGCAGCTGAATCAGCCACACGTTCCACCTCCGCCCGCCCACTTTTACCCATAAATGGTCAATGCAAATCACTCATAAATATTTAAATGGAAGCTTGCCCCATTTTTTTTGAAGTGGAATAATGGATGAGAAAAAGACGAAAAAACGAAAATTTGGAGAATGTGAAGTGAAAGTCCTTGTTTCAGAGGTCGAGGCAAGGAAAAATGTGTTGTTTGGGAGCCTTAGTAGTGGAGTGACAAACAAACACAAGTTTGTTGAGTGGCAACATGTGGCTGCAGCTGTTAACAATGTAAGCTCTACAAGCCGCACTGTTGCAGAAGTAAAAAAGAAACGGATCTCTTTGCACAAGAAGAGTGCAAGTGCTACTGGTGGGGGAAAGGCCACACTTTCTCCGTCTCCTTTTCATGAGAGATTGGCATGTTTAATTGGGGAACCCCTGTTAAGTGGCGTGGTGACTGAAAAGGAGGGCGATACAGACTTGGCTGATGAACCCATCACTGGTGAACCAGGTAAAAACTAATTATCCATAATCATACATAGTTTTAATAAAGACGCAATAATCAGACTTTTTTTTCTAGAATGGTTTATTAAATTATTTAACCATCACTGTTTTTTAGAGAGGACTGTGGGAGTGGACAGCAATCATTCAGCTGAAGACTGCTAACCCGGCCCCAACGGTGTCTCCAGTGCCCCGGTTGCCTCCAGCGGTGTCTCCGGTGACCCGGATGCCTCCAGCGGTGCACCACGTGCTTTAAGCGGAGGTCATGTTCTGACTGAGGCTGTTTTACAAACACAAATAAACACAATTACATCAATTGACAATTTAACAAATGAGCTTAAAGAGATTAAGGGGATACTGTCTGAAATGTCAAGTACATTAAAAGACCTTGATAAAAAATACCTTTGCGTTTCTCTCCAATTATTTATAATCGACGCATCACGTCCTCGCTCAGTCTGACTGCTTGAATATTACGTGCGTCAGGTGAGTAAACATGTGGGTCTGGTTCAGGGTCATTTGCTTGTTGGTCAGTCATTATCAGGGGGAGACCATTCTGCTGTGCCATGTTGTGTAGCACGGCACATGCTCTCACTATCCGGCAGACTTTTTCTGGGTTGTAAAGCAGTCTCCCACCTGATGCATCTAAACAGCGCCATCGGCCTTTTAGCAGCCCGCTGGTGCGTTCTACAACAGAGCGTGTCAGAGTGTGCACGTCATTGTAGCATCTCTCCTCTGTGCTCTGTGGGTTTGGAAATGGAGTGAGGAGCCAGCACTTGAGCGGGTAGCTACTATCACCTAAAGAAATTAATCAGAGATAATGTTGCATTTACTGCTAGGGCAACTGCTTAAATTAAAATAATAATAATACATTTTAAACTTACCAAGAAGCCAACCATCCCGTACAGCTCCATTTTCAAGACGGGTTCCTACACTGCTGTTCCTCAGAATAAATGAGTCATGAGTAGAACCAGGCCATTGAGCAACTACGTTGGTTAAGGTCATTGTAGCATCGCATATGACCTGTACGTTTATAGAATGAATTTGCTTTCTGTTGATGAAAGCAGCTTCATTCTGGCTTGGTGCTCTTATGGCAACATGAGTGCAGTCAATTGCTCCGATTACATTTGGGAAACCGGCCACTGCTGCGAATTGCACTTTAATGTCAGCCTGTTTACTCATAGTATAAGGAAACCTGATGTACCAACCTGTCAGTTTTATTATGCCAAATAATACGCCTGACATCATGGAGCTTAAGGATGGTTGAGATATCCCCGACCTGTCTGCTAATTCCCTCTGAAAGCAACCAGTTGCCAGGAATCCAAGGGTTGTTAACACTTGTAAATGGACAGGTATTGCCCGATTTCATAGTGTTGGTCTCTCCAAATCTGGACCCAACTCAGCACACAGTGTCAAGAGAATTGCTCTTGGAAACCTAAATCGGCTCATTAACCAGTCATCATCGTTTGCAAAAAAATCTTCATGATCTCGAAAAATACGTTGTCGCCTTATTTGGCGGCTCGCTAGGTCTTCGAGTAATGCCAAAAAAGCCATTATGACAGACAGCGCATCAGTCGATCTTGTCTATTTATATAGCTGTGATTTACTGCAAATAGTTACAGCTGTTAATTATCTCAAAATATTAACAACCAATTTCCCTTTACTATATCTTTATTGCTTTATTATTAGTTTCATTTGCTGTCGTCATGATGATGATGATAATAAAATACATTTTATTAAGTACCCTTTGAAAACGTGTTTAAAAGTGCGAAATAAAACAATATGTAGAATTAAATTAACCATAATTAAAACGCAGAGTGAAATAAAACCAGCTAGAATAAAATAGTACTACAAATAAAGTCAAATAAGATACAGCATGCACTAAAACCTTAAACATACAGACAAAAAATAATGACTGCAAATTAATTAATAATTAATTAATATGTGTTGGTTAATCTTTGTTAATCCTTCTGTTCTTAATCTTGATCTATTCGGGATTAACTGATGCGTGAGGATGGTTTGCGCTTTTACTTGCAATTCTCTATTTAACCAGATGATGTCACTATTTCCCCACTGTCTCTATCTCTCTCCACAATGTTTTACAGGTTTACGGCAGCTCTAGAGTTTGCTTAAAACTACGCATGTTTTTATGCCACATACTTAAATCACAGTTTTTGGGCAAGATGTTGCGTGCGCACATTTCAGACCAGTTTTTGTGAGTACGCACTAGGCCTGTGTTGAAAAAATCGATTTTCCGATTCAAAATCGATTCGCATATGATGATCCGATAATCGATTCATACGTCCAAAGATCGATTTTTTAATATATATATATATATATTTTTTTTTTTACATTTCCCCCAGTGAACTTTTACCCCCGCCTCGTCACTCAATTCACGCAGACGCGCTCGGTCTAATTGTAAAACAACATGGCGTCAGTCGGTGACGGTAACGGAAATCTAAAAACACCACAATCTCTCAAGGCTCCAATTTGGCAAAATTTTGGATTCAGAGAACTAAAAGGAACAAATACCCTCGACAAAACTAAAGCCATTTGCAAAACATGCGGAATGGAGGTCAAGCATTGTGGAAACACTACAAACCTGAAAAATCACCTGCGGCGGCATCACCGCACCAATTTTACAGCAAATTTAGCAGTTAGTAGTGACAAAATAATAATGGTAGGAGACTTTAACATACATTTTGATAATGCGGAGGATCCACTGACAAGGGCTTTTACTTCTATATTGAACTCTGTTGGCATTACACAAAACATTGTAGGACCCACACACTATCAAAATCATACCCTAGATTTAATCTTAACGTTGGGTATTGACGTAGATAATATAAATATACTCCCGCAAACCGTAGCTATCTCTGATCACTATTTAGTCAAATTTGAGATTCATCTTAACATAAATACCCGCCCGTCTCCTCGGCAGTGTATAAAGCGCTCGATAAATTCATTAACAGCAACAGTTTATTGAAGCCCTCCCTGATTTAACTGCTCTAGCCCACTCGCCATCCTATCCAGGAGAGTTAGACAGTCTAAACAACTGCATAGAGAATACCTGCAGATCAGCTCTAGATATAGTAGCTCCACTCAAATATAAAAAGACTAGATCTAAAAAACTCGCTCCGTGGTACACTGACCAAACTAGAAACTTAAAACAAATAGCACGTAAATTAGAGCGTAAATGGCGATCTACTAAGTTGTAAGTATTCTACTGTGCCTGGAAGGATAGCATCATTGACTACAAACGGGCACTCGCTAAAGCACGCTCAGCATACCTAGCCTCACTGATAGAGAAAAATAAAAACAATCCTAGATTTCTTTTTAATACTATTTCCAAACTTACAAAAAATCAAGCAGGCGCAGAACCTCAGATTCCAGTAAACCTCACTAGTAATGTATTTATAGATTTTTTTGATAATAAAATAGAGAATATTAGACAAAATATAAAACCTTTTATTAGCAATACAACTGGTATGTCATCTGGTTTGGTTGACATCGATTTAAATCGCATACTGGGAGAAAAACTTGATGCTTTTCATCCACTCCCACAATCAGAATTAGAGAAAATAATTTCTTCCTTAAATTGTGCTACCTCCACACTAGACTCGGTTCCATCAAAGTTATTAAAAGAGGTATTACCAGCGGTAACTGAACCTCTTCTAACTATAGTTAACTCATCCATTACAATAGGTCACATGCCCAAATCATGTAAATTAGCAGTTATTAAACCTCTGATTAAGAAACCAAATCTTGATCCTACTGTACTATCTAATTATAGACCCATTTCAAACACATCATTTATATCTAAGATCATAGAAAAAGCTGTTGCCCAGCAATTATGCCTATATCTGCATAGGCATCACATATTTGAAAAGTTCCAATCTGGTTTTAGGCCCCATCACAGTACTGAAACAGCATTAGTTAAAGTAACAAATGACCTCCTCCTTGCTTCAGATCAAGGTTATGTATCGCTGTTAGTGCTTCTTGATCTTAGTGCAGCTTTTGACACAATTGATCATAGGATCCCCCATTACACCTGGCACAGTAGCCAAAAACCTAGGCGTCATACTCGACTCTGACCTATCATTTGATAAATACATAGATAATACTACTAGGATAGCTTTTCTACATCTCCGTAACATTGCTAAATTAAGAAATGCATTATCACAGGATGATGCGGAAAAATTGGTGCACGCCTTTGTTAGCTCTAGATTAGACTACTGCAATGCACTACTGTCAGGATGTTCAAATAGGAATCTAAATAAACTTCAAATAGTTCAAAATGCCGCAGCCAGGGTTCTGACCAGAACTAGAAAATTTCAGCATATCAGTCCAGTCCTATCAGCCCTGCATTGGCTCCCAGTTAAATTCCGTATTGACTTTAAAATTCTTTTATTAACTTATAAAGCATTGCACGGGCTTGCTCCTGAGTACCTTCAGGAACTTATTTCCTATTACGAACCCCCATGCCCACTAAGATCACAGGGTGCTGGTCTTTTATTAGTTCCAAAAATTAATAAGGTAACAGCAGGGGGAAGAGCCTTTTCTTGTAAGGCCCCCCAGCTTTGGAATAATCTTCCTAAATGCGTCCGGGACTCTGACACAGTCACAATCTTTAAGTCTAGGTTGAAAACCCACTTATTTAGTTTAGCGTTTGATAATTAATATCCCCCCTTAGATAAAAGTACAGATCCAGGGGTTCATAGACGAAGGGTTTTATGGTAGACTGGGGCGCTGGTGCTGTCGTCCTGTCACTGCTCGTGGTCACTCAAGTTTGTTGACAGTGCAGTGGACGGATGCCATTGTCTCAGAATGCCCCCAAGCCTATGTTACCTTCTGGTTCTGCCTTTTTAGCTAGGCTGTAATAATTTAACTAAATGCCGGAGTTGCTGCCACACTCCGGAAATGTTTATAATTTTACCTGTCCTGTATATATCCTCATACAGAGCTAATTTTCCTTGTTTCATTTCTCCACATGGCTGCCCACCTGCTTGAGGAATAATGAGATGAGGAGACCAGCGATCCATCCTGGGCCAGCCACCTCCTGCCTAACCGGATGCATACATCATGATGGACATTATTACATATATTTCCTTTTCTTTCTCTTCTTTCTGTCTAAATTGTTGTTGTTGTCATGGTGACCGGTGTCGGCCAGAGGAGGATGGGTTCCCCCCCTGAGTCTTGGTTCCTCTCAAGGTTTCTTCCTCATGCAAAAAAACTAGGGAGTTTTTCCTTGCCACTGTCGGCTTTGGCTTGCTCACTGGGGGCTAGGACTCTGCACTTGTAAAGCTGCTTTGTGACAACAACTGTTGTAAAAAGCGCTATATAAATAAAATTTGATTGATCACCCCTACCTCAAGCTAGAGCCACAGCAGATGAAGCTAAGAGATTCGCTGACACTGCCAGCTAATTCGGTACGTTCTCAGAAAATAACCGAGGCGATTGCGGGCTTCATTTGCAAAGATATGCGGCCGTATTCTGTCGTGGAAAACGATGGCTTCAGACACCTCATGAAAGTCGCGGAACCGCATTATTCAATTGTATCTCGCAAGCGATTGACGGAAGAAGTGATACCAAACATGTACCAGTCGGTTAAGGAAAACGTCAAGAACCACATTCAGTCAGCAGAGAGAGTGGCCGTTACTACCGACACTTGGACATCTGTGGCTACGGAGTCATACATGAGTGTCACCACACACTTTGTTGACGATGAGTGGAACCTGACGTCCTACGTGCTACAAACAACTGAAGTGGAAACGGACCACCGTTCAACCAGCCTAGCCGAGATGTTGACAGGTGCGTTAGAAGAATGGGGGCTGATGAGCAAAGACCCGGCTATTGTCACAGACAATGCCCCTAATATGGTGCGTGCTGTTGATATCATGGGGCTAACTCACGTCGGCTGCTTTGCACACATCATCAACCTCGCCTCACAAGCCGGCCTGAAACTCCCTAATGTGGCACGCCTGCTTGCGAGAGTGAGACACATTGCAAAGTTTTTTCATCGCAGCACCACAGCCACCCACGTTTTCAAAGAAAAGCAGAAACTACTTCAACTTGAAGCGCACAAGCTAACAATTGATGTGGTAACTAGATGGAACAGCGCTCTCGAAATGCTTGAGCGCTTTCTCGAACAGCAGCCGGCGATATCTGCCGCCCTGCTCTCCCCCGAGGTTCGCCGAAATCAGAGAGACCTGTGCAACCTGAAGGAGGATGACATCACAGATGCAGAGGATGTGATTAGAGCTTTAAAACCTATGAAAAGAGCGACGCAGGTGATGTCGGAGGAGAAGTCTCCAACGCTCTCGGTAGTTGCACCTCTGCATTCTCTGCTGCTCATGGAGATGACGAGCCAGGCAGAGGACTCCAGGCTTGTGAAGAAGATGAAGGAGGAGATAAAAAAAACCTGCAAATGAGGTAAGTATAACCTATGTGTGTGGAACTGCTGCATTGTGTGAGTGAGAGGAAAGTGACAACTACATTGTGTGTGTGTGTGTGTGTGTGTGTGTGTGTGTGTGTGTGTGTGTGAGAGAGAGAGAGAGAGAGAGAGAGAGAGAGAGAGACTGTATATTAAAGGAAACCCAATGTACATTTCAGATATGTGAACCAGAAGCATCTGTTGCATACTGCCTCCGCTATTGACCCACGGTTCAAAAACCTTCCATTCCTCAATGAGGAGGAGCGAGAGAGCACCTTTTCCAGGCTCAAGACTGAAGCAATCAGTCACATAGAAGAAGCATCTAATGTAAGTAAAAAGATGAATTTAATTGAATAATTTTGTACCAATTGTATACTGCTGTAGGCTATAATCCACCATACTCAGTAATTTGCTATGCATGCCCTCTTTGTTAGTTGCCATGAATAAAGCTGTCTGTAATGCTAAATGCAATATGAAAGAAGTAGAACCCCTATGGAAAAAATATGAAGCAACTCCTCTTACTGACACAGCTCCTGATGTACATTTCCTCTCTACTCTCTCACACAGCAAGGTGATTCTGATGGAGAGGGAGAGAATGTGGCACCCCAACCCCCTGAACCTGACCCCATGTCATCCAGCGCCTTGGAGTATCTCCTCAGGGAAGCATACAGACATAGAGAGGAGAAGGCAGCACCAAAATCTCCAACAGAGAAGGCAGAAGATGAGCTCCTGCGGTACAGGGCAAGGAGACCTGCTGGACTGCAGGACAATCCTCTCGCCTGGTGGAGAGAGAATGAAAATGAATATCCCCTTTTGGCTCAGATGGCAAAGCGATATCTCTGTGTCCCTGGCACCAGTGTGGCATCTGAAAGGGTTTTTTCAACCGCAGGTGATATCATCACTGCAAAAAGAAGCTGCCTTACTCCTGGGCATGTAAATGAGCTACTTTTCCTGCAGAAGAATCTTTCTATTCCCAAGTGATGGTATTTGACAGAAGAACAGTTCATCCCATGTCAGTGACTGTTTACAGTTAGTCCGTGTCACTGACAGTTTACCCAGTGTTTTTACAGTTTGTTTAAAATGTTCTGTTCTTATATTCGCACTTTAAAGAAAAATACACAACGTTTACATTTTATACTTTCAGTTTGTTAAGTGTGAGCATTTTAAAAATAAAAATGCATTTGGTAGCAACAGCTTTTGGGTGAATTAATTATTTCAATCATAATAATAATGCACTGGTTAGTGACACCTCAAAGATGTCCTCTGTTTATTGTCCTGGATTACCTTTCTTGAAGGTAGATTTACGATTACCCTTTTCACCAGTCTTCCAGCCATCAGTAACGACCAACTACCAGTAACTATTTGCTGTTTAATATCGATATAATACTAGTTTTAACATGTTGCTTCTCTACACAGTCAGGAAACAGCTCAAATACATTTTTAATAACACTAAACGTCGAATTGGATCGAATCGAATCGATTAAATCGGATTAAATCGAAAAAAATTGATTCTTAATCTTCAGAATCGGATCGATTCTTGGAATTTGAATCGATACCCAGCCCTAGTACGCACGCTTTATAAATGAGGCCCCTGGTCCCTCCTCTGCACCATGTACTCAAAGGCCTTCACATGCTCCTGACAATGAATGTAGATGTAGTGAGGAGTTAATTTCTATTGAAAGCCAAAGGCTGCAGATAGAGCGTCTGCAGCTAAAATGGGAAAAGATGCAACAGAGGGAGAGGCACCATATGGAACTGGTGGAACTGAAGAGGCCCAAACTTGAGATAATGTCCAAACAACTATCAAAGGCTGAGTTACAGTTATCCAGGCCTTCAATTTCTGTGCCAATCATATTGCCAACTGAACAAGGTAAGACACTTTGCCATGTAACTAGGGCTGGGTATTGATTTAAATTCCAAGAATCGATCCGATTCCGATTCTGAAGATTAAGAATCGATTTTTTTTCGATTTAATCCGATTTAATCGATTCGATCCAATTCGGGGTTTAGTATTATTAAAAATGTATTTGAGCTGTTTCCTGACTGTGTACAGAAGCAACATGTTAAAACTAGTATTATATCGATATTAATCAGCAAATAGTTACTGGTAGTTGGTAGTTACTGATGGCTGGAAGACTGGTGAAAAGGGTCATCATAAATCTACCTTCAAGAAAGGTAATCCAGGACAATAAACAGAGGACATCTTTGAGGTGTCTATATCTGCAACAGTGGGCTCCTACTGGGACACTAACCAGTGCATTATTATTATGATTGAAATAATTAAGAATTCACCCATAAGCTGTTGCTACCAAATGCATTTTTATTTTAAAAGTGCTCACACTTAATAAACTGAAAGTATAAAATGTAAACGTGTATTTTTCTTTAAAGTGAGAATATAAAAACAGAAATCTCACGTTACAGTCCCCGACCCCTCCGTTTTGGGTGCGTTAACATCGTCTGCGTCTAATCATCTAAGCCGGTGTATCTCCGTGGGTGCGGGTGCGTCTTGTGATAGTCCTCACCTGTGGCTTGTCTCGTAATCACGTGGGGTTGATGTGGTTTGTCTATTTAATTTGCGCTCGCGCAGCGTCCTGTGCTCGTCGTTGTTTGAGTCACACATGTTCTATGTAAACGTGTTTTATGTGCGCTGTCTGCGCTTCGGTAAATGTAATAAACGTAACGATTTGGAAAGTGCAAAGGATTCTGTCTCGTCCATCGCCTTGCGCCCCAACGTTACAAGAACATTTTAACTTTTTTTAAACTGTAAAAACACTGGGTAAACGGTCAGTGACACGGACTAACTGTAAATAGTCACTGACACTGGATAAACTGTCCTGTTTTTAGATTTCCGATTTGACTATCGTCGTTACCGTCACTGTCCGACGCCAAGTCGTTTTACAGTTAGTTAGACTGAGCACGCCTGCGTGAATTCAGTGACGAGGCGGGGGTAAAAGTTCACTAAAAAATCGATCTTTGGACGTACGAATCGATAATCAGATCATCATATGCGAATCGATTCTGAATCCGAAAATCGATTTTTTCAACACAGGCCTACATGTAACCATAGTGAATGTAAATGGAAGTTACTGATCTCTGATATATAAAGAAAAAACTAATCAAACTCTAACAGTTAATTTATTATATCAAAATTTTCAAATCCTTTAGTTTTGTGGCAGTTTCAATAATGTATATAGTTTCAATATTTTTCTTCCAGACTCCCGTTCTACTCACACAGACACTGAATAGAAGGTGCACGGACAAGGATTTTTTTTTCTATTTTATTGAATTCCTCCTTCCATATTCCTCCCTGCATATTATTTTTGCATTTAATATCATAACAACAACCCCTACACCATTAATAAACAGATCATAATGTGGCATTGTATGAGTGTCTGAGTATCATTTTAGCTTGAGAACTATCACACCTTCTGTATGCATTCCTGTGGGAAAGGTTATAGACTGTTTTTTCACTGATTGTAACTGGAGTTCAACTGATGGTTCAACACAAGTGGTCTCAGTCTCAGGTCCTGAAACCTTCAGTACTTCAGATCTTTGCGTTTTCTCTCATCTATCACACCAAGCTCTTTGCATTAGTGCTGTGGCACTAATGACGTGACACTGAGGTTCCTGCTTTAGTTGAGGGTCAGTAATATTGCTCTCTAACACGAACTCATGAAAGAGAACTGCACAGAGAAATGTGAATAAATATTTTTGTGAATTAATATTGTCCTTCTCTTTACAATAGAATTCATCACAGTTTTGGGTAACAAATAAGTGGAAATTGGTCATTCTTTCCTGTGAGACAAACAGAGAAGGATTAACAGTGACATGGGAGAAGGATGGACAAAAACTGATTCGTGTGCAGGACAAACACATCATGATACAAGATGGTACAAAGTGTTCTTTGAAAATCCTGAACACTGATGAGGAAGATGAAGGGCTGTATACCATACAGCTGGAGAATAAATCGGATACAACTTGCTCTGCCATGGTGATTGTTGGTACGGAGTGACTTTTTTTTCACCCTCTAACATACACATATTCTTTTAACTTATTTTAGATCCCTTTACATGTACAAAAAAGTATCTTTATGATTGATGACAGTGAGAAGATTATGAAGAAACCATTAGTGAATTACCTATATAGATAGGACTTGGAATTAAACAATCACTGCTTAGACCAGGGATGTCAAAGTCAAATACACTGAGGGCCAAAAAACCAAATTTGCTACAAGCCGAGGGCCGGACTGGTTCAATGTTTAACATATTGAAATGATTGCACATAGCCTATTGAACCAAGACCTAACACAGTGTATATTATTTATGCTTAAATGAATAAAGCAATATTTTCTTATGGATCTGTCAGTAATTTCAAGTGATTTCAATTTCATTTTTCAACATGCAAACAGATAAAAACAAACTTCCTTCAAAGAAAACATGTCCTGTACATTAAATGAATAAAGTAATAAAGGTTTGAAAAGTGCTGGAATTTAGGCTAAAGTGCTTGAAAATGCTTGAAATTGTAACTACTTCGTTTCACAACAAATATCTGTCTGACTGAACAGTTCTCCTCTATTACGTATTACTAATACGAGCCTCTTGTAATTCCAGGACGAAACATGAGAGAACGTGAAGACGTTAAGATTGGGCGTTTTGAAAATAAACAACCATTAAATAATGTGAATAAAAAAGCGAATTATTTCGAATCATTTCGACTATATGTATAAATATTTAACTTAATTAAGTTTAACTGGTGCGCGCAGTTACAAAATTCGAGAGGTGCACGACCTTGCAAATCGACAGCGTGCGAAAGCCCTCCACTGCGATTACATCATTTTCGCCGCGCTGACCCTCGCCGCGTGTGTGCGCTGCAGTGACTTTGCGGGCTACCGTTGCATTGTGGGGAATGTAGTGTTTGTGAGTGCAAAACACCAGCGGGCGGCTGTGGCCTGTGGGCCGGTCAAAATAGTAATTAAATATCATCCAGGGGGCCATAGATAATCAATTCGCGGGCCGGATCTAGCCCGCGGGCCTTGACTTTGACATATGTGGCTTAGACCATTACCATTAATATTACATGCTGCATCCAAGAAGCAAAAGTATTTCTTAATTGAGGCTGGGAACTCAACAAATTTCATGATTTCATCAGTTTAGAAAAACTCAAAGACAATGTCATTAATGTGCTTTAACTTCAAATCCTGTGTCTCTTACAGAACTCAAGGAGTGGAGGACAGTACAATGGGAGTAAGTCCACAGTTGTTTTGTTATATTGGGTCTGTCCCAAAACCCAGTGAGCTGCCTAAGTAGGCACTGATTACATAGGCAACTGTTTAAGCGTTTTAATACACATCTATCCTTATAAGGCAGGTTACCGAGACACTTTAATTAGAGAGCAATTATATCAGAACTTGTTTTTGTCCAATGTGTGCGACTGATGCTTATTTACCTCCGTTGATTCACCATTGTTATCACAATTTTAATTCTTGCGTTAGATAAGTAACAAGCTGTACTAAGTTCATTAGCTAGCTGGCTAACCACAACAAACTGCATAAAGCTTAGTTTGATCAAAATGTTAAAAATGTGGTTTTATTATTAAGAAATATGTTTTAGAATGTTTGTTGAACATTCTAGAAACAGCTGAGCAAATTACAATAGCATACATTTGAAAATTGTGACGGGGAGGGAGTGCGAAACAAAATGGAAGCGATCATGCCAAGTCTCAGGGAAAAAGGATGGTTTATTGGAGAAAGTGCACAAACCCGAAAACCCGTGACGCGATCCAAATCAAGAATATAATGACCAGCGTTCAACTGGTACAAAGACAAGACATATATAGACAAACAAACAATCCTCAGGTGAGACGGCCCCGCCCACCTGAGGGACCAACACAACACAACAACAACAAGACAACTGCTGCTGTGGACGGAGGTGACCAGTAGGAGGCCCGCCGTACCGTGACAAATATGACTTGGGCATGAGCAAAAGTTCTGCTTACCTTAAATCATGGGATTCCCTTATCGCCTTAGCAACCATTTGATTAAAGGTTTCTCCAGATTAAGGTTTCTCAGTTGGTATATTTAAGTTATCTAAGAATTGGAGCAGCCTATGTTGGGAGTGCGCTAGCTAATGAACTCCATCTATGTAGACAGCTTACTAGGTTTTGGGACAGACCCAGTGTGTCATAGGGTCAAAGATCAACAATACCATCATGTTTGTGTTGCTCGACCATTTCTAGCTAGTAGTCTAGGAACTAACATTTTTGTGAATCCTGAGATTCTGTGGTGTGAAGTATACATTAAGAAAGTAACAATGAAAATAAAACTACTCCCCTAATATACAATATATTGTTAGTTCTGTAACAACACTGTTCAATAATGAATTATAATGAATAATAATAACAAAGAATAATTAATTAATCAATGCCATAAATGACTGGACTCTGTGGATGAGTTAAAAGTTCAAAATTTTCCCTTACCCCAAAAGGTAGTTAATTAGTCAAGATCTGTTGTTTTACATTATTAATTTAGTACTGGAGCTATGATGTAATGGGAAACAGGAAGGATGTACTGACTAATAATCTTGCAGACTCCAGGGTCACATTAAATTATTACACTTGCGTACCACCACTTATAGGAAATAGTGTTATAGTGTTTGTTTTGTTTTTCTTAGTCAAAATGCAATGGACATTTTTCCAAAGGAATTAAAAATTGCTAATGACCAAGTCAGAGAGCTTCGCTTTCTCATGTTTGGACCAGTTGGAGCAGGAAAATCCAGCATCATAAATACCATCAGAACCATTTTTGAAAATCGTCAGTGTGTCAGTTGTTCAGTTGCAGCAATGTCTACTAAAAGTCATACTAAAATTGTGAGTACACAATATAACACTTCTACTCTGTTCAGGAATATTAATACATCTGATTTCAAGCTTGTAAATTCTTTAGATTCTGTGTGAATGAGACTCTAAGCACTAGTTACAGAAAACAAATGTTACATTTGGTCTCCCTGTTGTACTGTATTGCAGCTGTATTTATTAATATTGGTATTCCTATTATTGATTTTGGTAGTGATTATTATTACGTGGTACGTTTTCAGTATCAGAAATATAACATTAGGAGAGAAGGTGTGGTACCTTTGGTCTTCTATGATACAATGGGTGTAGAAAAAAGGAGAATCTGAAGGAGTTCACTCTGACGCTGGCGTGCGTGAGGAAGGAGGAGACACGACGAGCGTCTGGCGATGAACATACGACGTTTAATTCACAGAAACACACACAAAGCTCAGCACATACGGTGCAAGCACGCTGACGCTGGTGCTTACACGGGCATGAACTTTAGACAAAGACGAGCACAAGACACTGCGCGAACGCACATTAAATAGGTGAATTACACAGACCCACGTGACCTCGAGACAAGGCACAGGTGATACCACGAACACGCTCACAGACGACCCACGCCCACGGAAGTACAAACATGGACATAACGACACGCAGACGACGTAGCGGCACGCCCACAGGGAGGGGTCCGGAGCTGTCACCGTGACACTGATGACATCATCAGTGCCTTGAAAGGACACATTGAAAGGACAATTTAAAGTCAGCTTATAACCTGACTTTAAATTCATCTATTGGTTTTAGAAATGACTCATATGAAAGCTGAAACCCTCCCAAATGAGATTTAATTTACGAAAATAAATTTGCTTCACTGCAGAAATATTGATCATTTAATGAACACAGAAAGGTCAGATTTTGGCAAGACAAAAGTTTTGTCGCCTTGTCATAAAATGCACCCAATACTAGTTTACAGCCTCACCTGTGCTCACTAATTGATTGGTTAATTAGTGAGTGTGTATAAAAAGAACTCCAGCACCCCAGACCTTCACTTGCACTGTAACTTGACCTCTGACAACATGGCAAAAATCCATCCTGCGACCAAAGCCTTGATTATCAAGACGCTGAAGACCAAATCCATTGCAGAGGTGGCTGGCACCTTTAATGTGTCTCAGCGTCAAGTACAAAGAATTAAAAAAAAGATCTGAAGAGACTGGAGATGTTTTTGACAAGCCCAGGTCCGGCGAAGAAGATTAAGGTGCTCCAGGACTGGCCAGCCCAGTCACCAGACATGAACATCATTGAGCATGTTTGGGGTAGGATGAAAGAGGAAGCTTGGAAAACAAAACCAAAGAATTTTGATGAACTCTGGGAGGCATGTAAGACTGCATTCTTTGCTATTCCAATGAATCATTGTTGAACCGCATGGATGCAGTCCTTCAAGCTCGTGGAAGTCACACAAAATATTAAATGTGGCTCTCATAGCACCACAACGTCATTAACCAGTGTTATGAAGCATATATTTGTATATGAAGTGAATTATTTGTTTCATTTTCCCCTTACTTTCTGTGGGCGACAAAACTTTTGTCTTGTCAAAATCTGACCTTTCTGTGTTCATTAAATGATCAATATTTCTGCAGTGAAGCAAATTTATTTTCGTAAATTAAATCTCATTTGATGAAAGGTTATAAGCTTTTGTTTCCACAACATGGATAAGCGACAGAACTTATGTCAGGGACTGTATATATATATATACAGTGTATATATATATATATATATATATATATATATATATATATATATATATATATATATATATATATATATATATATACACACAGTCAAATGCGTGTTTTCCACTACGCCGGTTTGGAAAGTATTAGCAGCTCGCTAGGCTTGTAAACTAACCGCGCACCACGAAAATGTAGCAATGTGTCGCCCCGTTTGTGCAGGTGAGCCCGCAGACCGGTGAGCCCGCGGACCCGCGGACTGGGGAGCCGCATGAAACCAGGCAAAGAGCCGCATGCGGCTCGCGAGCCGCGGGTTGGCCACCCCTGGCCTAGTCAATGTAATCTCAACAGGCAAGATTGACCTGATGGATGAGAAATCTATTGACAAAAAAAGTTAGAGAGGCTGCAAGCAGAATGGGTGAGTCTCAAAAGTGTTGTTTTTTATTTAGATTATCTACTATAAAGTCTGTACTCTGAATAAATTAACTTCCTGTAAAAATAATAATGTGACAAAAAATATTTTGTCCCACTATAACCACACTTGAATAAAATCAGTGGTTAGGATCTTGTAGATACATTTTACAACCAGAAAAAAAAGAAAAGTCTTATGAGCACATCAGCATAGTGTCATACGACAATAGAAAAAAAAATGCAGTGCAAAAGTACTCACAGTCATGGCATGGCGGGCCCCCTGCTGGTCACCCCGTACATACCGGCAGTTGTCTTGTTGTTATGTTGTGTTCGTTCCTCAGGTGGGTGAGGCCTATGCTCCTCATCACCTCACGTTCGTTTGTTTGTCTATATATGTCTTGTCTTCGTACCAGTTGACTGCTGGTCATTGTATCTTTCATTCGGATCATGTCACGCGTTTTTGGTTTGCGCACTTTATTCATATTAGTCGTTGACCTGCTGCTTGACCTGCTGCCTCAGTGCTCCGTATTTGAATAATAAAAGGATGGATAATGGCTCTCTAATTGCTGGCAAGAAGGAGGGGTGGTGTCCTGAAGATCCTGAAATTGTGACCTCGCTTGGCTTGGCGTGATCGCTTCCATTGTATTTCGCACTCCCTGCCCATCACATGCACTCCCTTCCCATTTACCATGAGCAATCCCTTCGAGCTAGTCTTCTGCTAGAGCCTGTAACCTTAGATGCTATTTCTATTAATATATTTATGTAAATAAATTTGTAATGCAGAGAGATTAGGAGTAAAACACATTTGCTGAGAAAATCTATTACAACAGTTGAACTACTGTCACGTTGCGGTCCCCGACCCCTCCTTCTGGGCGTGTTTGCGTCGTCCGCGACTACTCGTCTGTGTCTGTGTATCTCCGTGGGTGTGGTTGTGTCTTGTGATAATCTGTCTCACCTGTGGCTCGTATCGTCATCACGTGGGGTTTATGTGGTTCGTCTACTTAATGTGCGTTCATGCAGTGTCTTGTGCTCGTCGTTGTTTGAGTCAACGTGTGTCTCAGTGTTCTTTTTTTTTTTTTATGGCCCACCTCCACCCCCCCATCTTTGGAGGACAACTTTGTTTTTATGTACAGATTTAAATGGCAATTATAACAATTTTGTATAATATATAGTGCAGTGATAACAATATATAATATAGTGATAACAATATGCAAAGTGATAATTATTGGGGTTAGGTGGACCAAGAAAAGAGGGGGAGAGAAAGAATAAAAAGGGAAAAGACAAAGAAAAGAAAAAAAAATTATAATAATAATAAAAAATAAAATAATAATAATAATAAAATAAAACACGCAACCAGCTCAAATGGCCACTGCAAAGAAGAACAGAAAGTAAACCAAATACATATAGTACAAATGAGTGCAATGTATGGGTGTGTGTGAGTGTGTGTTTATGTGCAACCTAAAAGTGCAACATAGGATAGATGTATGGAATGTACTTACCAGCAAGGGTGGATAGCTGCGACAACACTCCCCCAGAGGCCAGAGGTGAGCAGAGAAAGACCCGGGAATCCCACCCGCCCACGGCCCCCCAAGGAGCGGTGGAGTACCAGAGCCGCACTTCCCAGAAACCCTCACATGCCCGCCCCCGCAGGTGGGAGAGAGAGACCCCGGACAGCGCCCCACCAGTCAAGGAGCGCAGGTCCAGGGGAACCGGAGGGAACAGAGCCCCCCCCCCCCCCCCCCAGGATGCCCCCCCGTCATGGGCCAGCGGCAGAGCCACGGCGCCACTCGCCCGGAAAGCCACCCACCACCCGGCAGGGCCCACCTCCCGCCGAGGAGCACCCGGCCGCCCCAAACCACAACCGCCGAGGGGAGCGGGCCAACCGTCCCCACGCCGGGGGGCCAAGCCGGACCCCGGAACCCCAAGGCGCCCCCCCTCTGGAGTGGTGCAGTAATCTCAGGGGAGCATCCGGGAGTGAACCGGGCACGACCAGCCCCCGACCCCGAACCAGCTGTCCTCACCCACACACCCAAACCCAGATCCACATTCGCCCCTACACACCCCCACCATGCACACACCCACCCCCACACACATACACATACACTCAAATTCACCCTCACACGCAGACCCCACACACATACACCCACACGCACATTCTCCCCAACACAAATTCCCTCACACACTCGACCACACCCATACACACTCCTGCGCACACACACACACCCCCAAAGTTACCCACACATGGCCACACATCCCCTCCCTCCAACACGCACCCACCCATCCACCCACTCAAAAAGAAACAAGGACAAAGTCACACACCTATCCAAACCAGCACGCCCTCTGCGGCGGGGGCGAATGGCTGGACCAGCAAGGACCGGCGGCAGTCCCAGGAAGCCACCAGCCCAGTCCCGCTCCGGCGACCCACCCTCGCCCCAGCAGGGAGCAGGAAGCGGGTGAAGGAAGGCCTTCCCACCCCTCCACCCCCAGTGTTGTGTTGTGTGTAGGTGTATATGCATGTATGGTAGTGTATGATACTATGGTGCAGTTAAAATTGAGGGGACAGGTGCTAGGACAAATGTGGGCAAAGCACCGGGCCACTGGGCAGTGTATGTCCACACCGTCCCCTCAAAGGCCCTCAATGTCTAAAGTGCCGTAAAAAAACTGAGGTACAGACAGTGGTGAAGAGATGGGTGAACCATGGTAGCAGGTCCACCTCGTCAACCTCTGAGTACATGCCTGCCCCCAGAATCCTAAATGTACAAGGACTGTGTGTGTGTGTGTGTGTGTGTGTGTGGGGGGGGGGGGGGGGGGGGGGGGGGGGGGGGGGTGGGTGGGAATGCTTAGGTCCAGAGGAAAGGGTCCTCTGGAAGAGGAGAGCCAGCTTGCTAGCTGGCTCATTGAGCACCGAGCTTCGCTGCCCCCCCAGCCCAAGGCAGGGAGCGGTCGACCCGGGGAGACCAGGGCGGCAACCCTCCCCACCACCACATCCAAGCCCAGATCCACACCACCCCCACCACAGAGAGCAGCCGGTCCGGACATCCACATACACCTAGACACACATTTCCTTCACACACGTATGCACTCACACACATTTAACCCATAAATATATACATATATACGCACATACATACATACATACATATATATATATATATATATATATAAATATATACATACACCTACATACGTACATACATATATATCTACACATACATATACACCCACACACACTAGTCCCATATACACAACACCCCTGTGTATGCAGCCACAACCATACCAATCGCACAGTGAACAAACGATGACAGACATCAACAGCATTGAGGACATGCTGGTCGGAATCTGGAACCCTACCTCCCGGCCCACCCCAGACATCCCCACCAGCCACCACCCCACTCCCACCGCCCAGGCACCTCGGAGCCCCCAGGCCCAGACCCAACGCCCCGACACAAGGCCGACCGACCCACCCCACCCAGCGGTGCGGCCGCCGCGGCGCAGGTCCCTCCACCCGGCCCCGCAGGGGAGGTCAGCCACCTCGCCGAGGGCCAGCATCTGCTCCCCCCGCACCCCGGCCCCACACCCCAGAGTCCAGAGGGAGCGCCACCCAAACACCCCCCACCACCCGCTAGGGCAAACACATGGCATCCCAGGTCGGCAGCACCGGCCCTCCAGCCCAGAAAGTGGCCGGCACGAGCAGTCTCCCCGGGGTCGACCCCCAGCCACCAACCGGCCCTCCGGGAGCTGAAGCCCCCGCCAACCACCCCGACTAGCTAATGGAACTGATCAGTGGGAACCAAAGAGAGTTAAATTCCTCCAACTGGTCTTTAGAGGAAGCAGACATTCTCTCCAGACAGATGTGATCGAGTAATACATTTTTGTAATGAGTGATATGCAGGTTCTTTTTCGTTTTCCAATTGATGAGAATGGTTTTCTTGGCGATGCATAGGGCAGTGAGAACTATGTGTGATATGTTTGCCTCTGTATCTAATTCACTGACGTCTCCTAAGACGCACAGTCTGGGGGAAGTTGGGATGCAGCTTTTAAGCCCCGTGGACAATTCTACACATACCTTCTGCCAGAATTCCTTAACAGGCCTACAATCCCATATAGCATGCATATAGTTATCAATTATATTGCCTGTACAGTGGGTGCATATGTTTGATTGTGCTAGGCCCATTTGGAACATCCTTTGTCCTGTATAGTGTGTTCTATGAAGGACTTTGTATTGTATAAGTTGTAAGTTGGGGCTTTTACTTATTTTGAAGATATTTGTACATATGTCGGTCCAGAAATGTTGATCTGGATTAATAAATAGATCTCGTTCCCATTTGGCTATCGGAAGGGAGATTGAGTCATCAAATTTTAACAATAATTTATACAGTTTTGATAATAATTTAGGAGTATATAGATTTAAAAATTCAGTTATCCATGCTGATATTTCTAAATTCAGTTGATTGCGGTTGAATCTTTGTTGAATGATGGATTTTAATTGTTGATATTCCAGAAATCTACTGTTGTTTATTCCATATTCTGATACAAGTTCCTGAAATGTGATAAAGTTTCCATCTTTAATAACATGTTCTAAATTTTTAATTCCCTTGTCATGCCATGATGTGAAATGTAGTACTTTCTTGTTCTGACAGATGTCTGGATTGTTCCAAATGGGTGTTAGTTTGCATGGGATGAGTGGGGACTGAGTTAATTTAAGGAATTCCCACCAGGCTGTCAGTGAAGTATTTATACTAAGGCTTTTAAAACAGTCCTGACGCTTAATATTAGAACTAATGTAAGGTAGGTCTGAGAGTTTTCTTTTCCCGCAGAATGCTTGTTCTAGGTCCAACCATGGCCTGTCTATTAAGTCGTGTTTGACCCATTTTAAAATGTACTGTAATCTATTGGCTAAGAAATATTGATAAAAATTTGGTAATTCTAAGCCACCATTGCGTTTTGGCTTTTGCAAGGTTTTCATACTTATTCTTGATGGCTTGTTTTTCCATAGAAATTTTTGAGATGTTTGAATCTAAGGATTTAAACCAAGCAGCAGAGGGTTTATTTGGGATTAGTGAGAATAAATAGTTAACTTTGGATAGAACCATCATTTTAATGGTAGCGACTCTCCCCATGAGTGATATAGGTAAAGCGTTCCGTGTGAGATCATCTTCTATTGTTTTTAATAGAGGGATATGATTTAACTGTACCAAGTCTAACAGTTTAGCAGAGACATGTATGCCTAAATATCTAATATTACCTGATTGTAGTGGAGTGGTGGTCGTGTTCTGGAAACTACAATTTATAGGCAAAACTGTTGATTTGCCCCAGTTGATGGAATATTCTGTTATAGAAGAGAAGCTGTCTATAAGTTTGATTGTATTCGGAAGGGAAGCTTGTGTGTTCTGCAGAAAAAGTAATACATCATCTGCGTAGAGACTTATCTTATGGTTTGTGGTTCCTGTGTTAATTCCTGTAATATTTGCATTTTGGCGAATTGCTGCTGCTAATGGCTCAATGAAGAGAACGAAAAGTGAGGGTGATAGTGGGCAGCCCTGCCTGGTGCTCCTCTGCAGAGTGAAGCTTTGTGAGGTGATGTCGTTTGTCCTAACCCGTGCATTAGGAGAACTATGTAAGGCTTTGATCCAGTTTATGAAGGATGGGCCAAATCCAAATTTGTGTAGAACTGCTAATAAATATTTCCAGTTTACCCGGTCAAATGCTTTTTCTGCATCTAAAGATACAATGGTAGTCTCTAATTTGTTAATTGTGCAGTAATCTATTATGTTTATTAGTCTGCGTGTATTGTTAGCAGATTGTCTACCCTTGATAAAACCTGTTTGGTCTGGATGTATTATAAGTGGGGTTATTTTCTCTAGTCTTCTGGCAAGTGTTTTGCAAATAATTTTAAGATCTACGTTTGAGTGAAATGGGGCGATAGCTGGAAGGAAGTGTAGGGTCTTTGCCTGGCTTTACAAGTACACTAATGTTAGCAGAATTCATGTCTGGAGACAGTACATGATCTTTTTGAATTTGAGTGACCATTCTAAAAAAGGTTGGTTCTAGCACAGACCAAAATTCTTTATAGAATTCTACAGGAAATCCATCTGGTCCTGGAGCTTTGTTATTTGGTAGCTGCTGTAGGGCTTCATGTAATTCGGGCAGAGCAAGTGGTGAATCCAGTGCAACAATTTGTTCGTTTTCCAGCTTTGGGAGATTTATATTATTAATAAATTCTTCAATAGCTGAATCAGATGGATTAATCTGTGATGCATACAAAGCTTTATAAAACTCTTTAAAAGCTTTATTTATTTGTTGTGGGTCGTGAATAATGCTACCTGTTGAGTTCTTAATAGAGGAGATAGTTGTTTTTTCCTTATTAAGCTTTAACTGATTAGCAAGGAATTTTCCAGATTTATTGCCATGTTCAAAATTCTGCCAACGCAGTCTTTGCAATAAAAATTATGTCTTTTTATCTATTATTTCATTTAATTCCAGTTTGAGTTTCCGCAGCTTGTTCATTGTGTGTTCTTGTGGTGAAGCAGCATGGGCAGCTTCTAAAGATTTTATTTTTTCTTCCAATTCTAATACCTGTGTTTTTTCTTTATTCTTCTTATGTGTGCAGTAGGATATTATTTTCCCCCGTATTACTGCCTTCCCTGCTTCCCAAAGAACACACGGAGAGGTACCTGGTAGATCGTTATATTCTAAATATGTTGCCCATTCTTTTTTGAAGTAATTAATGAAATCTTGTTCCTTAAGTAATGATGTATTTAATCTCCAGTTCCTCGTTGCTGGTGTGGTTCTTTTCTGTGTCAAAGAGAGAGAGACCGGTGCATGGTCACTGATAGTGATAGGATGAATACGAGTGTTTGTGACATCTGTCATAATGGAATTGCTAACTAAGAAGTTGTCTATATGAGAATGTGAGTGGTGTACTGCTGAAAAGAAGGTGTAATCCCGGAGAGTGGGGTGTTGTGAACGCCACGCATCAGAGAGCCCAAAATCGTTCATACAGTATATTGTTTTAGGGTGTCTACAGACTGCCAGTTCCTTTGACTCACTGCTGTACTGAGCCTGTCGATATCTGGATCAAGTGCCAAGTTGAAGTCTCCTCCTATTATTAGTTTGGTGTCAGAGTGATCAGAGAGTGCAGTGAAAATATTGTGGAAAAAGGAGGGGTCGTCAACATTCGGTCCATATATGTTAGCAAAACATAAACGCATATTTAGAATGGATAGGTTAAGTATTATATATCTACCATCTGGATCTGTTATATTGTTGCTAATGGAAAAGCTTATCCTTTTGTTAATTAATATGGCCACCCCCCTTTGTTTTGAGTTGTAACAGGCTGAGTACAAGTGTGGGAACTGAGGAGAGGTCAGTGTGTATGTAGGTGTTTCAGACATATGTGTTTCCTGTAGAAAGACAATATCTGCTCGTAAGTCGTTTAGCCGATTAAAAATTTTCAATCTCTTTTCCCTCGAACCAGTTCCACGTACATTCCATGTGACGAACTTCAGTGAACTCATGTTAAAACTACTTGTTTGAGTGTTGGATGGTTGCTAAAGGTGTGTGTGTTGCACTTCTGTGTTGTATGCCTGTGTTGAATGTTTCGTGTATGTGTCTGCGTCTGCGCTATATGCCTGAGTGTATGTCTGTGCCTGCTTGAATTGGTCATGTGTGTGTATCCCCTGTGTGTTAGTGTGAGATTGTGCTATATGTCTACGTGTGTGTCTGTTTTGCATACCTGCCTGCATGTGCGTGTGTGTGTGCACACAATACATTGCAGTCTTGAAAGTGGGTGAACAAATCGCTGGGTGAGTGTAGAAAGAGAAAAAGAGAGGGGGAGGGAAGAGGAAAAGGTGACGTACACTAAAAGTGCATATACAAACAAAAAGTATAAACAACTAGGACTTATGACGGAAAACATATGGTACGGTGCTAATTAGACCGGCATTAGTTAATTAAACTTAGACATGTCATTGTTCTAGGCGAAAAGTAATGTGTAGTAAGGAGTTGGTGTCGGTGTTGATACAGTTCACCTGTTTAGAACAGCCATGGTGTTGCGTTTGTGTCGCGGTAGAGTTGACCGTTCACGTAGAGTTTATCCACTGATATTACAGCCCGGGAACCTGCTTGGATGAAACTCCTGCGTATGGGAAACAAGACCTTGCGTCGCTCCAGGATTTCTTTGGGGAACTGATCGTTAATACTGAAGTACTGAATACTGAAGTGTCTCAGTGTTCTGCGTGCGCTGTCTGCGCTTATTTGTACGTTTAAATAAAAGTGACGTGTGCCTAAGCCGAGGATTACCGTCTCGTCCTTCGCGGCGCTATAAACATCACAGAACGACGAGCCGACTCAGAGACGGTATGCCAGGCTACACTACACTACCCGGGCAAAGAAGGGCCAGCGACCCAGCAGGCGACATCATGCATCCTCCACTGCCCAGCACCGCACGGCCACAGTGACCCCCGAGAAGATGCAGCAGGACCCAGTTTGTGCGCTCATGCTGCGTCAGTCTCAGGAGAGCTCCACCGCGGAGATGGTGGAGTATTACTGCGAGACCGCGGAAAGAATGTGGGGAGAGCTATACCCCTCTCCTTCCCAGGACCGCTCACCTATATGGGTAGGAGCCGTAGAGATCTGCGCCACCGAGAAAACCCCGGAAGGCGAGTTCTCGGAAGGCGAGGAAGAGGAGGAGGAAGAGGAAAGCGACGAGGAAGACCAGGCTCCCTCGGTTTGTTCCGCCCCCACTGTATACTACGGTGAGGGTGAAGAGGGAGAAGAGGAGGACTCCGTATGTTCCGCCTCCACAGAGTATTACGGTGAGGGTGAAGAGGAGGACCAGCCCTCCTCTGTGGGCTCCGCCCCCACCGAATGCTATGGTGAGGGTGAGATAGAAGACCGTCCCCCTTCCGTATGCTCGGAGTATACCGAGTACACGGACGAACAGTACACGGAGGAGGAAGGGGGGGTTCGCTCCTCTCTGAGCACTCGGCTGGGACCGTGAAGGGGAGGAGGACTCCTGGGGAGGATGTGACCTCTGCACGCTCCAAGGCCAGCGCTACAGACTATTCCCGGGGTGAGAGCCCGGCAGAGCCCATGAACTGGAGCCTGGGCAGCGAGGGAGAGGAGATGGAGACCGCGGAGACTCCCGCTGTCAGGTCCCGTGAGGAAGCGCGGGGAGGAGAGAGATGTCCCCGATGTGAGTCACCATTGGAGAGAAAGGGAGAGCGTGGGTGGAGCCACCCTGCGGCGAGCCCATCGGGGGCCACCCGGTGGAGGGTTTGCGGCGAGGGCAGGGAGAGGACCGCCCTCCGGAGCGCCTGCAGCTCCCGCAGCTCCCGTGTTCTCCCCACTGGCAGCTCTTCTCCTGGCGCTATTTACATGTTTGTCCATTCCTGTGTTTGTGAATGTACCCGTATGTCTACCTAACCCCCTTTTCCCTATCGTACCTGTGTGTGTGAATGTGCCTGTTTGTGTGTTCGTCAATGTCCCGTTGTATTTGTCTAACGTGTTTTCCCTGGTCTTCCCAGGGAGGGTGTTCTAGGCGGTTCGTGGTGGACGCTTCGCCGAGGGTGGTCATCTCCCAGGCGCAGGACTGAGCGCGTCGGATCCGCTCATCGTCGTGTGGTTGTGTCTTGTGATAATCTGTCTCACCTGTGGCTCATATCGTCATCACGTGGGGTTTATGTGGTTCGTCTACTTAATGTGCGTTCGCGCAGTGTCTTGTGCTCGTCGTTGTTTAAGTCGTGTGTCTGAGTGTTCTGCGTGCATTGTCTGCGCTTATTTGTACGTTTAAATAAAAGTGACGTGTGCCTAAACCGAGGATTACCATCTCGTCCTTCGCCACGCTATAAATGTCACAACTACATACAAAAACCAAGCCTGAAGATAACAGACTATCTTTATAAAACAAAGGCTAACAAATACAAAAAGCTATATTCAACAACAAAATGATTACATAAAGACCTGTGCCAAAAACACAAGTAAACACCAATGAACAGGGTCAATAAACTGAAAATGTATTTAACCTTTTTTATTAATAGGTGTTAAATTTATTTAACACCTATTTAATGTGCGTTTGTGCAATGTCTCGTGCTAGTCTTTGTCTAAAGCTCGTGCCTTGTAAGTGTTCTATGTAGAGTGCTGGCGTTATCTGTGCCGCACTTTATTCGTTGTGCACAAAATAAACGTGTGTCTGTTGATGTTACCCGCTCGTCGTGCCTGCCTCCTCCTACAATAACGGTAACAGTAACAATAGTGTAGGTACCATGCCTCCACAGACAAAAGGGGAGGTGCTCTTCCTCGCGGCATGATCACATCAGGACGGATGTGGAACTACGTCATCAGACGAATCCCCTTTAAAAGGGGGGATCCCCCTTTGTTCGGTCTCTCCACCTGGCTGCATCAAAGTAGCTACCTAGAGACGAAGAGTGCACACACCTTCGAGGACAAAGCGGTATTGGTTCTGCACCTGGGCCCGTGCAACACGCGATCGTAGCAAGAAGTAACTAGTTCGATACTTTTATTTCTTTTGCGGAGTTCACTAAATCCAATCGCTTCAGCTAGCCAACGATTAAGAACTGTTTGAACATTCGCGCGATGGCTGGACCTCCGCGAATTCATCATAAAGTCGACAGCGATCACTTACCCGGGACACCACGCACTGACCATCGAGGGACCGCCAATCGAACGGCCACCACAACTTCCCCTGGACGGAACGACGCGATCCAGCGGAATCTTCTTCACGAAAGCGCACGAAGGCGTCCTCAAGAGACTGCCTGGCCTACTGCGCGGGCCGCGGACGAACAACTCAAAGTAAGACTGTGCATCTGGGCAGACTTGGAGCGTTATCTGGTGATACTCTTTTCTGTGTTTAGATCGGTACCTTGTGAATGCTTGTTTACAGTGGTGTTAATAATTACGTTCATGTTAAACCGTATTCTGTTTAAAGCTTAAAGAGGTACTCTGTTTACAGCTTGTTCAGTTATTGGATTCATTTACTTCATAGTTAATACCCAATTCCTCGTATAATTGTTAAACGTGTGTCCCACTATACGCTCGTTGGGGCTGTATAGTGACTGACGAAACCGTGCATTAGTTAGAGTAAATTTGTGTTGTGTTCGTGACTGTAGTGAGAGCTCGGTTTGATTTTCGCGCCATCAAGTTTCTCTTTGTCTAAAGGATCTCCTCCCCCATACGCACGTACACACGCACGCGCATCCGCGCGCACTCAAATACACATCCGCACACACTAGCCTACCCTGTTGCCCCCTTTGTTTGTGATGTTTTTAACTATTATGCTTTGTGATAAATAAATGTTTTATGTTTAAATGCTGTCGTTTGAGTCGTTGTTTCTCTGTTACAACCTGAAGCCAGAACTATTATTTGAACTGTAACCTTCAGATTTATAGTTTGTTAATCAAACAACTTGGGCTACGGGAGTTGACCACAATTAGTGGCGACCTTAGTTAAATTGAGTTTATGGGTCATTCCAGGATTTTTTTACATTTCAGGGGTGGTAACTTCTGAAAATTTGATCTTCAATTTGATCATTTTAAATCATATATTTATAATCTACAGGTTATAAACCATCAAAAAGTTTGATTCGTCAATCTCAGATATGGAAGAAGTTTTTTTCTTTATTAGATTGGTGTGCAGTAAATTGGTATGCAGTAACAGGGTTGTGACTAACAGGGTTGCAAATTTAGGCTAAGTTGTGGTCTACCCCAGGAACAGATGCTCACTGTAAAATTTAGCTATGTATACAAGATCAAGGACAAATATTGTTATATAAGTATATAAAGTAAATTTTGACTCTACTCAATATTAGTCTTACAATATGAGGAACAGGGTTGCATTCACTGAGTGACACACACAACTTGGACAAACATTTGGAAAAAAACCTTGAAAATTGTTAGAGCACTTACCATTTTTCTTGCCATGTGGGCAGGAAATGTCCTTGTGATGCAAATTCCTTTGTGCTAGTACACAAATATTTTTAACCCTTTCTCTGCCAGATAAAATTCCTTATGGTAACAGGGTTGCGCGCATGTTGTGGGACACAACTTAATAGTGTAAAAACTGTGACATGCAATACAATGTAGACCAAATAAGTTGTTTTCATAAGTAAAGGAGATGCATTTCAACAATATACAAGAGGAAGTAATTTATTTAGAGCTTATTTTAATTGTTAAATTTGGCAAAGGAGTTGGTAACCCAATGTGTGGGACAAGAGAAAATGGCCATTTTTTGAGGTGGTTCAAAGGTATTCGGTCTTTTGAATAATATCTAAGGCGCTTATTTTTCCACCAAATTTTACAGTTTGTCTTATAACAAGTACAATGTTTAAAAAAATAGTCATTTAGATATTTTGGATATGTACATTTGAAATTTAAGTGGTGGGACAGGAAATGTACCAAAATCCTGGAATGACCCACATATAAAATTGGGTAAATTTAACACGGTCTGAACTCCCACCATTTCGTAGGTAATTTTATGAGACTGATTACTAAATAAATTTGGCCAGCACCTACAATAGCATAAACCAAATCTGTAAATAATTTTGCTCCAATGCCAATTCAGAAGAACATCACTCAGTAAATGTCTGTGCTGCAGGAATCCCTCAAGTGTTTTTTATGATTGGAGTTGATCACGCCTGCCCAATGACAAAAGGAAATTTGCGCTACATCTACAGAAGCAAAAAGATCAAGGAAAATGTGAATAAAATTGCTACTGGGAGCTTGTGTGGGCACTTATGCAGAGATTGTGTATTATAGTGGTGTTAATAGCAAAAAAATTGAGACAGTGTGTGTTTTTGTCCAGATGCAGAAATGCAGTAATTTGCTTGGTGTCCCAATGAACTGTATCTTCCCTGTGAAAAACTACCATGAAGAGACCGGTGTGAATCAGGACATAAATTTCCTGATGCTAGATGCCCTAAAATATATTATACCATGGGCTCATGAATATGTGGTCAAATGCTCCAACATGCCAACAAACACAAAATAATGAAAATTCACAATGATGAAATATCTACAATGTTGTTTAATTTTACTTGGTTAATGCTACACTTATATCCAGGAAATGGATACAAAAAATACAATTAAGTTGAAATACTGTAGTTTTTACTTATGTACTTTTTTAAATGTAATAAATATCACAGTAAAACCATGTTATAATTGAATGAATGAGCAGCTACGTTTACATGAATGTGCTTAATTACATTTTTTTTCAACATGGTTGCAAAAATGTGGTTTGACTCGTCCAAGTCAGAATAATTGTATATTTTTTAAAAATTTTTTAATTAAAGGTGATCCCTACTAATTAAATAATTCTTTTAACTTTCTTTATTATCAATTAACATACCTAGACGTTTGCAGTAGTTAGAATGTATTTTAGCTATGATCTAGCCTATATGATAACTGTGACAGGCAGGGTGAGCGAAATAAAATGGAAGCAATCACGCCAAGTCTCAGGGAAAATGTATGGTTTAATAGAAAAGTGCGCAAACCAAAAACCCATGACTTGATCCAAATTAAGGATATAATAACCAGCGATCAACTGGTACAAAGACAAGACATATATAGGCAAACAAACGACCCTCAGGTGAGACTGATCACGGGCTCCGCCCACCTGAGGGACGAACACAACAACCACAACAACAGGACAGCTGCCGCTGTATACGGAGGCGACCAGTAGGGGGCCCACCGTACAGTGACAATAACATCAGGATGAGCTCCAGACAAAAATAAATAAAAACTGCTCAACATCTCTGCTTTTGTAAAACAAAATAAAATGTGTTCAAAACTAAAAGGCACTCACCCCTACAATGCACAATGAGACCAAACTAGGGGTGGGCATAGATAAATTTTTTTAATCTAGATTAATCTCACTGAAATCTTGAAATTAATCTAGATCAGGGGTACTCAACTGGCGGACCGCGGTCCGGATCCGGACCCGAACGCAGTCCTGTCCGGACCCAATCTCATTCCTGATTAACCGGATACGGACCAAAACAAAACCGGAGCATTTATTTCAGGGCTTCACGAGCGGCACGAGGGTCCGCGCGGCGAAAATGACGTAAGCGCTGTGGCTCCGCACGCTGTGCCTCGCACGCTGTCGGTTCGCGAGGTAGTGCACCTCTCACGTTCACCCCCCCCCGCTCAACAACTTACGTTCGCCACCCCCGCCGCACCGGACCTCAGGTCACAGGTATCTGCCAAAATTGGACCGCGGACAAATTTAGTTGAGTACGCCTGATCTAGATTAATCTATATTAATCTATATTAAAATGGCTCATATGCGTGCTACCCAAGTAATGACTAAAAGTCAGTTTTTGAGATAGGGTTTCTTAATACAGAGGGTGCATTAGACCAGGGGCTCATCTCCTGTTTCCAAAATGCATCAATGACTGCTTGAGGAAGCTGTTCTACTTTGATACTTGAAGAAAAAAACATGCTCAATAAAATGTAGGCTACTCGTTTATTCGGTTAAACATGAATTTGTAAGCCTACATACTGTACATTAAAAGGGGTTGATAACATGTTTATTCAGCTAAACATGATATTTAAAATGTAAGCTAACATTTAGTACATTTAACCTCACGGACGTAATTTGGGGGGGACTTTTTCAAAAGCCGGTTTTGGTCCTCTGCAGTTTTAACGGTTAAAAAGAAATATTTAACGGAGTGTCTATTTGCACCCGGGTACAAGTAGCATTTGCCACACAGCGAGGCTATTTTCACCCCTTAATAAAAAAAAAGCGAACCCATCTGCGCATGTCTACCAATGAATGCGCGGGAGCGAAAAGGCGCAAATTCAAAGGAACCGAAACGGAGACAGTAGGAAACGGTAAGCAGAATTTGGTTAATAGTTATGTATAAAGGTCCATCACTCAATTTAACTTTACATTTTAAGATATATATTTAAGAAATAGTGTGAGAATTATTATCCAACGAACACTGATATATTTTTGAGCTAATAGGAGCATAATAGTGGCGAACGTAAAGTGTTACCGGGTGGGGGGTGTAAAATGGACACAGCGAGAAAAAAAAGACAGATTTCAAGTGTGCAGAAACAGTCTAAATAGTCGTTTGAACTAACCTAGTGAAAACCGGGACATTAAATAATTTTTATTTTTTGCCGCGACCGAATATTAAAAAGAAGGAAAACCGGGACAAACCGGGACAGCGACGTGAAAACCGGGACAGGTGGCAACACTAACTGGCGCTACAGAGCTTGGAGGCGGACACAAACGCTGAGGAGAGCGAGATTTATTAAGAGGAATGATCATGATCAAAGTCGTTCAAACAGGCAGGGGTCATAACGGGCGAGCCATCCAGGTTTGACAAATAAACAGGCATGACGATACTAAGAATTAAACTAAGACACCGTACGAACACTTTAAACCAAACACGGGGTAAACGCATACAAACTAGAAAATCAGGCTACAGAAAACACAGACGACTGAGCAACGAAATGAGTAGAACTCACAGACCAGGAAGCGTAGAACACTGAACAAAGAGCATGAATAACGAGCACAACACGACCAAAGAGCATGAATAACAAGAGCACAACACGACCAAAGAGCATGAATAACAAGAGCACAAACTAACCAAATAGAACAAAACAACCAATAACCGATAAGTGAAACACTGGGACTATAAATACACAGAACTAAACTAGACACACACAGAACTAAACTAGACACACAGGTGAAGACACTGATGACACGGGCGTGTCAGACGAGGGGAAACCATGGAGACAGACACGCAGGGAACAACACAGACACAAGGACAGGAACAAGTGACAGAGAGGGGGGTGTAGCCCTACGTGACAGTCGCATTGCTATCTTACAAAAACAATTTTGTCCAGTCTATTTTTTGAGTTTTGTGTAAAATTATATAATTTTGTCTTTTTGTTCTCTATTTTTGTGTTGTTTCAGTACACACAAAGGACATGAATGTGTATAACAAAAGATGTACAGTCCTTTTGAATTAAGGTTTTTGCATGACAGAGTCAATATGCCAGACTTATAATGTAATGACTATTTTATATAAGCTAATATTTGTGTTTTCTCCCAAGAAGGAAGAAAAGCTAAAGAACATTTGTGAAGGATACTCCTTCGACAGTTGTGAGGAATTCCAGAGAGCACTGAGATTATGGAGTGAAGAGGGCTACCATCCAATGCACAAAATTAAAATTTATTTAAACATGATGTAAATAATAAAAACCCCAATTTATTTCTTTAAAAAATGTACAAACCATCCAGAAAAAATGAATTAAAAAATCAAATCTGTCTTCTGCATTCTGTGAAATTAAATAAAATGAAAGAGGCTGATAATGTACTGGCAGGAAGAATATTTGTATACATCATACTGTAACGCTGGCGACTGGGTGAAGGACGAGACACAGAATCCTGTTCGCTACAGACGTTACTTTATTTGTCTTTACACATATAGCGCAGACAGTGCACGTTTAACACTCATATAGAGACACGTAGACTCAATCAACGACGAGCACAAGACACTGCGCGAACGCACATTAAATAGACAAACTACATAAACCCCACATGATGACGAGACGAGCCACAGGTAAAACGAATTATCACAGGACGCAACCGCACCCACGGAGATCCACTGACGCAGACGACATAAACACACGCCCAAAGGGAGGGGTCGGGGACCATAACGTGACACATACAATGTGGTGTACATATCAGGGTGCTACAGACAGATATTAACTTGTTACATTTTGTTTTAACATTATTTATCACTGGCAGTGTATATTACATGTAGTATTTACCATGTGATTACTGCCATTAGCGGTAAGCGACTTAGGATAATTAAATTGCTATTTAAATTCTAAGCATGGTAAAGAAAAAGACTCACAAGTGAAAAACAAAATTCAAACAGGTCTACCCCATAACCCCAAATAAAAGTATCTTCACTTCTTGTAAAATAATTTGTAAGTAAAATGGAACACAAAAGAATAGTACTAATCTTTGATAAATCAAAATGTTGGGTGCAAATAGCACACACTGCTGCATATACCCGGGTGCAAATAGCACACACTGCTATGTACACCCGGGTGCAAATAGCACACATTGCTGCATATACCCGGGTGCAAATAGCACACACTGCTATGTACACCCGGGTGCAAATAACACATACTGCTGCATATACCCGGGTGCAAATAACACATACTGCTGCATATACCCGGGTGCAAATAGCATCTGCCAATATTTAAATAGCGACGAATCTATCACTAGGACCATGCAGAAAACGACCGCTCCGAGCTCCGCTCCGGTAACACTTTACGTTCCTAAAAATGAATTTTCCATGAAGCAAACCTGGCGACTTCGTGGCCGTATCCATGTAAACACACGAACGATTTGTAATTCACAGGTTTGAAAACTCGTTCTCGCCTCTACTGTGCAATTTGGTTAGGAATACAGCCAAACTAAACTATCAAGTTGAAAGTCCCATTTTGACCCATTTCCCAACCCAACTTTAAGAATAGATTAACAGCGATAATTTTTATATCGCCCGATAAGAGTATCAAATTAACGAACGCCGTTAACAGCCCACCACTAGACCAAACACACATCACATACACACAAAGCTGAACGTATGTGTCAAGTCTGATGTTATTTCCTCTCACTATCAGAGAACCCTGTCTCCAGACTTCTAGAGACTTCCACTCCTCAGCTGTTCGGCATTCCCATATTTCTAGTAACCTCTCTTTTGCTTACCTGTGTATCATTTATTCTTTGCCTGTCTTCTGGTTTTTGCCTCTGGCCAGAATACTCGCATAGCTCATAAGAGAAAAAATACAATCAATGAAATGAACAGTTAAACAGGCAGCAAAAGAAAACAAACAAACAAAAACGAAGGCAAACCAGTGGCAAGGAAACTCCGGTATCAGTAAGACTCCACCTGGTAATCCACCATTAACATGAATATTTCGTTAAGACATGATACATGTCCCACCGAACTACCACCAGCCTCTGCCGAATTACAAAACAAATATCCATTAAGCCATACCAACCCCCAAAATCATAAAACCCCTCCTATATACCTTTTGTACCGAACCAGTGCTCTAGCCAACAATTTATTATCTGACCACCGACAGCCTCAAACCAAGGCACACAATGATAGATCCCGAGCTGCACCTAGCTGTCAAACTCAGTGAGCTTTTGTTCTTACGACCAAATTGGTAAATTCTGTAATTACTCACAGCTGTACACTGACAGCTACCATAACAGCTATGTCCAAGTAATGTAGATTAGTTGCAAACAAACCCCATTATGAATGGCAGAGACAATCTGCTGGTTAGACCTAGTTTGCTGGATTACTCTACTGTTACCAACCATGGACTCTTGTTTAGTATTTTTGCCTCCTGTCTTGCCCCACTTGTGCCTGTCTATTTAATGGATTGCTCTCCTGTTGCTGACCTTGACTGTCTTGGTGTTTTTGTCTTTTGCCTTTGCCCTAGCATGTTACTATTATCTGCATATGGATCCTCATTCTCGTTCTGAGCACACCTTGTTACAGTAGGCAAGCATTACCACTAGCATGGTTGCCAACTTTTCAAGATCACTTGGAGTGAGATTTTAACCTGGAGGGGGTGGCAAACATAATTTGTTGACGGGGGGGGGGGGGCGTAAATTGTTACACCGGGCGGGGTGTAAAATGGACACAAATTAAGTATTAAATCGCGATTGATTAATCGCCAGTGGATGGCGCCAGAGCAAACTAGTAACTCATTGAATCATAGATGTGGATCAGAGGTAAATAAACTAGATTTTTTTCCGGCGTGAGATATCGGAAGTGTGGCGTGAGAGCGTGTGAAGACGGTCAAAGCAGTACAACAAATCACTCAGTACAAGTTGCACACACAGTGCATTCACTACAAGACTTCCAATAGTCGTTGGCTTTAGTGTTCCTAATGTTCACAGTCTTTGTGTTGTGTTGCCACCACCATGGCTGTCTGAATGCAGCCATTGATTCCCTGGGCTTTGACTTTCAGTTTCATATTGATCAGCCCACCCCCACCCCACCTCCGCTTAGGCATACAGTGTAGAGCTGAACATAAATGAGAAGAAACATTTAGAGACAGACAGAGAGGTACAGACACAGAGCAGCCGAGGAAGGAACAGTTCACTCTTCTTACAAAGGTAAGAGATGCTGTGTGTTGGGTTGGAATTAAGACTTCACAAGTGGACTAACGAAATGGGTAATACATGTGATACAGGTCCCTGAAGCTAAATCCTGTAATAAAAAGATATGTCATTGATGGGACATTAGAGTTGAAGAGGATTTCTGATGCTGATTATTAGAATCCAGATTCCACAGAGGTCCGTGCATAGCACCATGTTTTGCAGCAATGTTAGCCAGAAAATTCTCAGCCACTTCAGGGCTAGAATTAGTGTTCTCCTGATCCTTGACATTAATAATATCCAAGCTAGATGGCAATGCACATGCCATATGAAAAAGCTTTAGGAAATCTCAACAATGAGATATTGTTATCAATGTAGTTACTGAATGGTTGTGAAATAACCGGTTTGGCTGCTTGAGCAGAGTGATAAGGGAGATAAAGGAGTGGTAACACAGCATAGCTGCATGGAAAGAGAAACAAACAAACAAACAAACATTATGCAGTTTTGGGCAAGAGGCATCTAGAATCCCATGTTTGGTTGTTGAGCCTCTTGTACTAGTACCTTTCACACTAGTTATCTCAAGTTGTACATCTACAAAAATGATCATTCAGGACTCAAACTGAAGTAGACAGTTTTGCCAAAATACTGATTCACCTCCATGCTTATATTTCTATAATTTTGGTTCTATTTGAAAGCCACTAATACAGAAGAAAATGTCCAAAAAAGCAGTTTTGACTTTGGGGATGTACAGTGTGTACATTGTATGTACATTGGTGATGTGGATCATCTCTGATTCAATAGGATCTTGTCTGATAAAATAAAAAATATTGAGCACATGCAAGTATTGAAGAGTTACACAATTAAATGTCCCAAGGAATGTCCATAGTACCACACCCTTGCCCAATAATGGCACACCTTGATCCAAGACACTGGTAAAATGTGTCTTGTGTACTCACAGTTTCAGTCTACTGTGAATGTGTTGGACACATCTCGACCATTCTCGCAGTCCAGTAGCAGTTATTTTGCGGCTTTTGGTGCTGTGGATCAGCAGTTGGTTGCAAAGCTTATGACGACCTCTAGGGCAACGACATGTCAACTGGATCCCATGCCAACACAATGGGTGAAAGCTTGTTCTCCGTCTGTCTGTCCTCTTATTACCATAGTCATTAATGCTTCACTTAGCTCAGGAATGGTTCCGGCATGTTTGAAGCTGGCAGCCATCACTCCAGTTCTCAAAAGACCTGGCTTAGATCCCGAGAATTTGGATAATTATAGGCCCATTTCGAATCTCCCATTTCTCAATAAACTGTTGGAGCAAGCAGTAGCTGTGCAGTTAAAGGAACATATTGAATCCTGTGATCTGTTTGAAGTCTTTCAGTCTGGTTTTAGGAGAAACCACAGTACTGAAACTGCTCTTGTTAGGGTGGTGAATGATTTGTTGATGGCGGCTGACCAGGGACTGGTTAGCTTGCTTATTTTACTGGACCTGACTGCAGCATTTGACACAGTGTGCCATAGCCTATTGCTATCTCGGCTTAAAAATATGATTGGCATAACTGGAACTGCGTTAGCATGGTTCACTTCCTATCTCTCTGACAGGCAGCAGTTTGTTTCTATTGGAGGTTTTAAATCTGAAATTTGTTCTGTGTTACATGGAGTCCCCCAGGGCTCAGTCCTTGGACCTTTGCTGTTCATTTTGTACCTGCTTCCTCTTGGTGACATCATTAGGCAGCATGGGCTGCAGTTTCACTGCTATGCTGATGATGTGCAGATTTATATCTACACAAAACCTGCCCATAGCTTGCCTCCTATTGCCTTGTTGAGCTGCTTAACGGATGTTAAGGCATGGATGATGGAGAACTTCCTGAGTTTGAACCATAGAAAGTCTGAGGCCATCATAATTGCTTCTCCTGCTACAGTTAGGAGACTTGGGGACACCCATGTCAGTATTCCGGGTTTGGTTGTTTCTACCTCTGCTGAGGTAAGAAATCTCGGAGTCACGTTTGACTCTACGTTATCCTTTGAGTCACACATTAAAAATACATGTAGGGCAGCCTTTTTCCATCTTAGGAATATATCTAGGATTCGCCCTTTCCTTTCTTTTGCTGCTGCTGAGACCTTAATTCATGCATTCGTCACTTGTCGACTGGATTACTCCAATGCTCTGTTGTATGGCCTCCCTGCGCGGGCTTTGAGCAAGCTGCAGTATGTGCAGAATTCAGCTGCAAGGGTGCTTACCCATAAAAGATCTTGGGAGCATATTACTCCGGTACTGTGTCACCTTCATTGGCTTCCAGTGCAGTATCGCATCCAGTACAAACTGCTAGTGTTGGTTTTTAAATCCCTGCATGACCTTGCTCCTTCCTACTTAAGTAGGTTACTCCAGCCATACTCCCCGATACGTACGCTTAGATCCTCAAGCCAACACTTGCTTGTGGTTCCGCCCTATAAGTTAAATTCCACGGGGAAAAGAGCGTTCTGTGTCGCGGGTCCGATGCTGTGGAATGGGCTCCCTGATGAAATGCGGGCTTGTTCATCTTTAGATATTTTTAAAGCTGGTCTTAAAACTCATCTTTTTAAAGTGGCTTATGGGTGAGATTTGAAAATTGTAGTGTTATTCTATTTTTATGCATATTTATTTGTATTTATATTGTATTTTATTTTTCCTGTGTGTACAGTGTCCTTGGGTGTCCAGAAAGGCGCTTTACAAATAAAATGTTATTATTATTATTATTATTATAAAATGATAACACATGATAAAAATCATGCAACATTTTTTTTTTTTGCTAAAACAAAACAACATTGGACGTCTTACACAAATACCAGAAAATTCCAAATTATAACATGAAAGTAGCAGACATCCCAAGTCTCCCGGAAGCTGCGGGAGTCTCCCGCATTTCGGTAGTGTCTCCCTGATACCCGCGAGTCACATATAATCTCCTGGAATTCAGAACGAGTGACCCACACAAACGCGCACACAGGCGACAGACTTTTTTTCTCTAATCGCGAGTGGGAAGGAGAGAGAGGGAGTTCTGATTGGCCTGTTCTCCACTCAACAACTTACTTACATATTACTTACATAATAAATAATAGGACAAGAGATGTCCTGGAGTCCAAGATGCTAACTAGCTAAGTTTATCATCTAATATTTAGGTGATATTTAGTATGAATTATCTTATGCACAATTGTTTATTTATACACAAACGAGTCCTTCATAGATCTTCGTAGCTGTTGTTCATGCTAACTTCCGGTTGTCACGTTACGGTCCCCGACCCCTCCCCTCGTCTGCGTCAGTGGATCTCCGTGGGTGCGTTTACGTCTTGTGATAATCCGTCGCACCTGTGGCTCGTCTCGTCATCACTTGGGGTTTATGTGGTTTGTCTATTTAACATGCGTTCGCACAGTGTCTTGTGCTCGTCATTGGTTGAGTCTGCACGTTGTGTGTGTGTGCAAAGTGTTTTTCGTGCGCTATATGCCAGACGTGTGGACTCGAGTCACATGACTTGGACTCGAGTCCGACTCGAGTCACTAAACTGATGACTTGTGACTTGACTCGACAACATCACTGAAGACTTGCGACTTGACTTAGACTTTACCTTTACCTTTACTGACTTGGACTTGAATCGGACTTGAGCTTTAAGACTTGAAAAGACTTGAAATCCTTATTTTACCATAATAAATAAGTAATATAGAATCACATAACTGGAGCATTTTTATTAAATGGTGCTGTAAAATGTGAACTGCTCAGCTCAGTTTATCCATAACCTAGCTACAGGTGAAGTTCTGCAGCTGATCGGGGGAGGGGGGGCAGCAGCATTGAATTTGTGCAGAGGACAACCAAAATGCTCCCAAAAATTATCCTGTTCAATTATAAAGATTATGCTGTTGTGAATAAAAGAACTGCGACCTGCAAGACATGTGGAGTCAGGATAAGAGATGGAGATGCAACCACTTGTTCACATGTCTGCTATATGCGCTTCATGTTAAATAAAAAGCAGTACGTCAGTGCCAGTCGGAGTGGTATTGTGCCTCGTCCTTCCAGCAGCACCGAACGTCACACCGGTAGGACGCTGTTCCCAAACAACTCGACATGAACTCCTGTCAAAGTAAACCTTTTCTTTTCTATAATGTTCAAAAATATATATATTCATAATATAAACTAAGAAAAAAAAATAGTTATTTTAACTTTCTTTATTATCCATGCACAAAACAAGACACATTGTGGACCTGCTTTTGCAGTAGTTAGAATGTATAAGAGTGCAGGACAAAGTGAAATGAATGAAAGAATGAACTGCTAAACATCTGTGTAAAAACGTGCCTAAAAGGCATAAATGTCTCAGCTGACCGTCCTGTCCAAAACACAAGAGCAAAGGCAGTAAAAGAATCCTTTTTTGTGATTGTTGCTGGCTAAAATGTTTGATGTTGGTGTTTTTCAGAAAAATTGCGATGCAAGTTGCGGTGTGTTTTTGGGTTTTTGTGATTACATTGCAATAGGGAGTAAATGTTGTATGGTTTCCTCTATTTAGAAGTCCATTTTAATTATCTATTTACCTATTTATTTCAGGGTTGCCAACTTTTCAAGATCACTTGGAGTGAGATTTGAACCTGGAGGAGGTGGCGAGTGTAAATTGCTGACCGGGGTGGGGGGGTGTTGGTGAACACAAAAAAAAAAACACAAGACTTTTGTAAGTCGCTCTGGATAAGAGCGTCTGCTAAATGCCGTAAATGTAAATGTAAATTGTTGACGGGCGGGTGTAAAATGGACACAAATTAAGTTTCATATCGCGATCGATATAACCCAGTGGTTGGCGCCAGAGCGAACTAGTAACTCCATGAAACATAGATGTGGATCAGAGGAAAATAAACTAATTTTTTTTTTCGCCATGTGTCACGTATGGCTACGCCCCCTCTCCCCACTGTCACTCCAACGTCTCTGTTCCTCGTGGTTTTGTTATTCCCTGCCTGTTTATCCCGCCCAGCTCGTTGTCTCTGATTCCTCGTTGTTACCACGCCCCTGTCGTCATTGTTTGCACCTGATCCTTGTTTGGTGTTCTGTGTATATATAATCCCTGAGTGTCCCTTGTCGGTTGTTTTGGATGTTTGGATGTTGGTGTTTATTCCATTTGGATTGCCGTTCGCCTGTGGTTCGTGTTCTCTGTGTTTCCCTGCCTTGCTCGTGTTTGCCTTGTTTTCGTTATGCCCGTGTATTTATGTTATTCGGACTGCCCCCCCGTTATGACCCCTGACTGCTTTAGTGACGATGAATATGGAATGTCCTGCAATAAATCTCGCTCTTCTCAGCGTTTGTGTCCGTCCCCTCGCTCCGTGGCGCGAGCCACGTTACATAACAACCGACCTAACAAGGACACAGCGAGAGAGCGAGACTCTGGTAAGTTCAACCGCTGTAATGAGATGTTGACTGGTTTAATTCGGTTCGACTCTCTGGTATTACAGCGCGAACAAACCAGAGACAGGAATTCCCCTTGCGCTGTGGGTACAGGGGAGTCTCGTCGCTGTAAAAACAAAGCGAAATCACTTTCGGTTTCTGGCTTTAGCGACGAGCTCCCTGATAAGCGCTATGTGTCTGCCCGACTCGATACACGCTATAGGGAGGAGCAACCTGTAGCGCGAGATTCGGGCAGACGGAATGAATGTGCAGACGAGCGTTGGCTTGGCTGTCGGTTGGCTTTCTAAAGCCATTGTGAGCTCCCGATACCTCCGACGAGGCGGAGTCACAATGAAAGCCACCGAGAGGCAGTTGTGTCTGTATGTTCTTCCAGGCGCAGACCAGACCGGGGAAGGAGGAAGACCACGCCCCCGGTTCAGAGCCCTGCTGCCACAACGCATGAGGTCGTCGCCTACCCTGAGGAGCTCCTCCCTCCTTCGATCCTGCCGGCCTCTCCCCTAGAGACGCCCAAGAACTTTTTGGGGGGGGGGTAGTGGTCACTCAACCCAAGAGTGGCCGGCTCGGACCCTTGATGACGTCAGTATGGCGGTCCCGCCCCCCGGTGACGTCAGCCTGGTGGTTCCGCCCCCCGAGGACGTCAGCCCGGTGATTCCTGTCTCCACGACCCAGGGGAGGTTGTCCACGCCGGCTCCTGTTCCCGCTGCCCGCCAGCCGGCTCCTGTTCCCGCTGCCCGCCTGCCGGCTCCTGTTCCCGCTGCCCGCCTGCCGGCTCCTGTTCCCACTGCCCGCCAGCGGACCCCGCCTGTTCCCGCTGCCCGCCAGCAGACCCTGCCTGTTCCCTCTGAGACTGTGCTGCCCTCTGTTGGGCATGGACTTTGTATGCCTCCTGCTCCACCCCATGCCTCTTATGTTTCGCTGCCCATGTTCCCTTTGCTCCCTGGTCCTGTCCCTGGTTTTGTTTTGGTCCCTGTCCCCGTGGTTGTGTCTGTCAAGGTCTGTGTTCCTGTTCCCGTGTGTGTTTCTTGTGGTGTCGTCTCTGTCCCAGTCCCCATGTCGGTTCCCCAAGTCCTGACCCACTTTGTTCCTGTGCCGGTCTCAGTCGTCCACGCCGTGTTTGCCTCTGTCTTTGTCTCTTCCCTGTCCCCTGGCCCCACTCCCGAGTCTGTTCCTGGTCCTGTCCCGTCCTGTCCTGCTCCTGTACCTCACCCTGGCCCTGTCCGGTCTCCTGATGTTCCCCGTCATGCCGTGTCCCAGTCCAGCTCCTGGCCAGTCTCTGCTTCCCCTGTCTCTGCCGTGTCCCGGTCTTCTTGTCCTGTCTTGTCTCATCCTGTCCCTCTGGTTGGTCCGGTAATGTCCTGTCCCGTGTCCCCTGTCCCTCACCGTGCCCCATGGTTCCCCGTCCTGTCCGAGTCTGGTTCCTGTCCTGTCTGCCGAGGGGGGGTACTGTCACGTATGGCTACGCCCCCTCTCCCCGCTGTCACTCCAACGTCTCTGTTCCTCGTGGTTTTGTTATTCCCTGCCTGTTTATCCCGCCCAGCTCGTTGTCTCTGATTCCTCGTTGTTACCACGCCCCTGTCGTCATTGTTTGCACCTGATCCTTGTTTAGTGTTCTGTGTATATATAATCCCTGAGTGTCCCTTGTCGGTTGTTTTGGATGTTGGTGTTGCTCGTGTTTGCCTTGTTTTCGTTATGCCCGTGTATTTATGTTATTCGGACTGCCCCCCCGTTATGACCCCTGACTGCTTTAGTGACGATGAATATGAAATGTCCTGCAATAAATCTCGCTCTTCTCAGCGTTTGTGTCCGTCCCCTCGCTCCGTGGCGCGAGCCACGTTACACCGTGAGAAATCAGATGTGTGGCATGAGAGCGCGTAAAGACGGTCAAATGCGTGTGTCTCACGCTCAATGTGTGAGAGTTGGCAACCCTGTTATTTACCCATGTAAATGCAATGCAATAGTTACTGATTCGACTATAGTCGACTATACCCCCTAGTCGTCATAGTCGAATGTACCATTCTAACTGCATGGGGGTGCACAAGGATGCTACTAAGAATTGGTTGTTACATGAAATGTCTTTATTTTCATTATATATAGCCCTTTGTCAAATAAAATCATCCTAATTTCTGTTAATAAATATTTTTAAATGATGTGTGCGCATTAACAATAGGCATCTTCCTTACGACACATTAATAAATCACACCCTGCAGTTGCACAGTCCAAATGAGCGGAGCTGAACACACTACAGGATCAGCATCTGCCGAGATTATAATGTCTACTAAAAAACTTCAAAAGTATTTTGAAAAAGATAAAGATTAATCAAACAAAGTAAAGTGCAAGTTATGTCATCAACGTCTTTCATTTCGCACGACAACAACCAACATGGCATACAATTTAAAACGCGTAAGGCGAAAAAAAAACAGTTCAGTTGTTTGTCGTTTCGGTTGTGTCGTCTCGTCGCAGTGCGTCTCGACAAGTAGGCCTATAAAAATTTTTTGTTGTTGTTTGCTTTTTAAACCCCGTTACTTGAACCTTTACTTATAATTTTTTTATGTTGCGTGGCAGTTTTTTTTATATTTTCAAGCAGGCACATTTTATTTAAAATATTTTTGACATTTTGCAATGTGCCTGACTGACAGTTCGATATGCACACTGTGCACTGACGGTTAATGTTCTCTAGCGTTTCATTAAAAAATAAATAAGTAAATAAATAAAAGCTGAATAAAGCCAACCTACCATGTTTATTCATTTATCTGAGTGTTTTAGGTTTTTACTTTGAAGTAGAAAAATGTCCTGAATGAGAACGAGATTCCGTTTAAGGTGCTCAAGATAAAAATAAAAATAAAATCCGATTCGACTATTAGTCGACTAAAGGGAAAATCTAATTTATTGTCCATTTATTTATTTATTTGGATCTCCCTATGGGTATTATGCTTCTTATCCTGTGTTTTACCCCTGGTTTTAACACTTCAAGCAATGATTATTTCTCTTACTCTTGGGCAGGAATGATCCCTCTCAAGTTTTGTATGCCCCGCCCCCTGAAACACAGGTCTTGGGACAGAAAATGCACAATGATCCCTCTCACTTTCTTGAAATGATCCCTCGAAGTGCAACAGCTCCGTGGCACAAATGGACTTTCCATCTCTTAAAAGACTATGAAAAATCACTTGGAGTGGATGGGCTGGTGCTAGAAATGTTAAAAATATTGGAAATACATGAATGCACTGAGAAATTGTGTTGGAAATGTATGAACCCATCATTGTGAAACAATAAAACACTGAAATGAAAAAAAAAAACAGTTTATCCCCGCTTTCATGTAATGTACCGGGATACTGCTTTTCCCGATCTTTTGCCGTTATTTTTGTCGGCAAGTGTGAAACGTTCGCCTCGCTCATGCTGCTTTTAGTCTGCTCCTCTTGAACGTATGCACGGAAGTAAGGTGGGAGTTTGTCGACGTCACATCAAGACGACATCAGTGATCGGTCAAAGTTGCGGAGATTGGCTGAAGTTGCAACACCGCCCTGAATTTGCGGGGTTTGCTTGAATTTGCGATGAAGTTGCAAATCGCAACATCGCGAAAGTCTGTTAAGTGTACAACAAATCACTCTGTACAAGTTACACACATATAGCAAACTGCATGAATAGCAATAATCATTGTCTTTAGTGTTCAAAGCATCCATGGACCCTGTAGTATCAAACGCTATATGCTGTGACTAGATCACTCTGTACAAGTTTCATACATTGTAATCTAAACATGAGCACAATATTCAGCAGATAAAGTGTTCCAATTTGTTATGACTTCAAACTTGCCGGCCACTTGCTCTATAGTGTGATTGCTTTTGTGGACATCAGCCAATCACACACAGTGTCAACAATGTCAGGACATGACATGTAAATAGAGAACACCACCACCTTGGCTGTTTGAATGCAGCCATTGATTCACTGAGATTTGACTTTCACTTTCATATTGACTATCCCACCCGTTTACACACACACACACACACACACACAGTGTAGAGCTGAGAGTGAAAGTGGAGCATTTAGAGACAGACAGAGAGGTGCAGACACAGAGCAGCAGAGGAAGGAGTAGCTCACTCTTACAAAGGTAAGAGATGTTGTGTGTTGGGTTGGGATTAAGACTTCACAAGTGTACTAAGGAAATGGGCAATACATGCTCTTAATAGAGAAATACTTGCATGTTGTTACTACATACACAAGTATAAGAACTGGGTTGCATTTTTCCTTTTTGTTCTAAAATGAATGTGCAGTGAACAAATAGGGTGTTCTAGATTGTAATACAGATGAAGATGTTTTGAGGGTGAAAATGAGAAAAACGATGAGCAAGGTTGGTTAACACTGCCAAACTCTTTTGGTTTCAGATTCTCAGAAATTATTTTATTAGACGCATAGAAAATTGTTTCTATTTTTTTTCTAGAAAAAAAGTTTGTCTAAGCTATACACCTAAACTGAATCATAGTTTTAAAATATTTTTCAATTTTAAAATTTGTATATTTAAACAAAAATCAAAGACAGGTTTAACTGTGTTTAAAAAAGTTTACTGTAAAGTTGTGGGAGGGACGAGGGAGGAAATTTTTATGGAAACGCAACCCAAATTGATAGGCAGGTCAGGGCAAGAACTGACAAATACCACTTGATACACAGAGCTAAATTCATGACCATTAACAAGACACGCGCGGCACATAACAAGGACAAGTATAACTTGACAAGTATAAATTACAAGGAGAAACAAAGCAGAGACATGGCAGGACGGAGGGGGCCGAGGATAATCAAAATGTAGACTAACAAAATAATGAATGACTGCATCACTTTTGCCAAATGTAACGGGTGTGTGTGTCGTGAGTCCTGTGACCGTCATACACAGTCCTGACACACCCGTAATACTTCTGCGTTGTGTTCTGCGTGTCCGTAGTAAGTGAAGGGGAAGAATGAACTCTGAGGAGATCAGTGCTGTAACTACTGCTGCTTTACTTTGATGGTCTGTTCACAGAGAAACAATAAACAACAATTGAAGACAATGTGTACAGCGTGTTTTTTCCACACAGGCGAGCCGTCGGCAGACACACTCAAGTACCAAGGTCTACAGCTCCCTCCTCCTCTCAGCTCGTAACCCGCGGACTGAGTTACCATTACTTTAAGGACAGTGTACACAGTTCCCTTCAGATTATGGGAATGAAATAACATTTAAAAACACAAAATATAATTTATGCAAATGCCCAACTAACAGGAATACTTCCTTTAGGGCAAAAAAATACAGTATGAACTAATACAATACACCACTTATGAGACAACACAGAGTTTTAACATACCTGTTGACAGAAACAATAAACAACAATTGAAGACAATGTGTACAGCGTGTTTTTTTCCGCACAGGCGAGCTGTCTGCGGACACACTCAAGTACCGAGGCCTACAGCTCCCTCCTAGCAGATAACGCACATGGAAAATTAGCTCGAGCACATGTCTGACAGAAAAACTAGAAAAGCAGCGCTTTCCCCTCCATTTACTCTTATATGACAAACATAAAATATGTGTCACACAGTATTTCGAATGATTTAACATCAAACTAGTTTTAGAGTAATTTCAGGTCTTACAAAACACCTTTATATGGAGAACATGAAGAAACACTGACCTCCTCTCAGCTCGTAACCCGCGGACTGAGAGGCTAAGCAGAAAAGCCGTTACATCTAGCTTTCTCTTAAAGAGACAGTACAGGTATTGGGCAAACTGGTCTGAAATGAAATTATAATGTTGCAGTGCATTTACCAGGATTTGGTGGAGTTTCATCACATTGTAGTGTTAGTTTTGATTGGGTTACATTCACCCCTCCTGAAATCCACCAATATCCTGATAAATTAAATGCGGCACTGACCACAAACCAGCAAGAGACTAGTGAACATGACAGCACAAGTAAAAGTGAAGACCTAGTTCACGTCGACTTAATAGTCACCCCCTACAAGGGTTAGGAGAATAACGAGATTGATCAGGTCACGAGATCCCCTCAGAACAGTATGATGCCTGTTACACTACACCAGACTTGGCTCTACTAATCATAAGTCACCTTACTAATGGGCAAGAAAAAAAAGAGAATGTTACCTACTTTAGGATAACCCATGTAAACTATCAAAGTCAGATTAATAACTGAACACAAAATGCTTGCTCTTCTGCAAGGGTTTCTGAACCATTGAATCATTTAATCTATTAACAGACTTTACCAGTCTACCTGCACGTGTTCTTACAGAACCCTCTATCTGTGGAACTGAATTAGTGGGAACGGAGTCATCTGGTAAGACTGAAGTGTCCGGGTGTGCATGTATGTTGGCACCTGTATCTGCGGCTACAGCAGAGACTGAGTCTGGACAGGGTCGAGCTCCCACGAGACCAGGTGCTGGATCATCCATGCCCTTTGTAACTGAATGATTTTCAAAAGGTGAAGTGAAAGTCGCAGACGTTCCACATGGCGTCTCACCAGTACCATCGTGTTATGCGTCAGGGTCAGATCGGATGAATCTGATTCAGGACTTGAGAATGAAACATCACCACTCTCTTCCAGGACTGATTCGCCACCAGAGTCATCTTGATCAGCATTCTGAGCATCCTGGAGCTGGACAGGTAAAGGCAAGAAATTAACTTCCAACAGTAAATTCCGGTGTATGACACTCGTTCGTCCAGAAACATCCTTGACCCGGTATACATGTATGTCAGGATTAACTTCAACGACTGTGTACACTCCATCTTCCCATTTATCAGCCAATTTTTTCTTACCACGCTCAGTCTTATTAGCTACCAGGACACGGTCACCTAATTTGAGAGAGAAGCCTCTAACACGCTTGTTGTACTGCTGTGCCTGGTGCTGCTGCTCGACACAGGAGTGCTTCTGTGCTATCTCCATGGCATCCTTCAGAGTTGTGATCAGGTATTTTGCATACGAGTCATAATCAGTCACTCCGCGGTCACGCAAAACCTGCTTGAATAACATGTCTACAGGTAGTCTGGGACTGCGGCCAAACATGAGAAAAAACGGAGCATAACCTGTAGTCTCATGAACCGTGGCATTGTACGCGAATGTACTTGTCTGAATCTGCTGTGGCCACCTGTGCTTTTCCTTTAAGGGCAGGGTGCGGAGCATATTCCCGAGAGTACGGTTAAACCTCTCTGTACCCCCGTTACCCATGGGGTGGTACGCTGTGGTGTGTGATTTTGCGACGCCTGCCAGGCGGAGGAGCTCTGCTATCAGGTTACTCTCAAAGTTCGTGCCCTGATCTGAGTGGATTCTCTCAGGAAACCCATAAACACAGAAAACATTGTCCCATAACTTTTTAGCAACCTGTTTGGCAGTTTGGTTGGTACAAGGAAATGCGTGGGCCATGTTTGCTGAAGTGATTATGGATGACATTATGGATGGGGGGCTCCGCGCTGCTTGGTGGTCACACTGAACCTGGGTCTGGGAGGTGATCTTAAAGACATCCTGCACCGCATGCTCCTGGATTCCACAGGCTTCATTCAAAAGCGTGTAGTAGGGCTCACCCAGTAGCCTCTGACTGATGGGCTTTGAGAATGGATCACGACTCAGAGCATCTGCAACCACATTACTCTTCCCCGGCAGGTGCTTGAGGTCGAATGAATAGGAAGCGAGCTTGGCAACCCAACGGAGTTCACAAGCATCAAGTTTGGGCTTGGTTAGCAGGAAGGTGAGCGGATTGTTATCAGTCCAAACGGTGAACTCATGGCTCTTGAGCCAGTGACTGAACTTCTCGCACACACTCCACTTTAAAGCCAGGAATTCCAGACGGTGAGCTGGGTACTTCCTCTGTGCTGCGTTCAATGTCTTGCTGGCAAAAGCAACTGGTCTGGCTTTGGTCTCTCCTTCCGGTACCTGTGCCAGAACAGCACCGAGTCCGTCCAGAGACGCGTCGACTGAAAGTATGAAAGGCCTATCAAAATTCGGATGTGTGAGTACAGCGCACTCCACTAGTGATTTCTTCAGTTCCTGGAAGGCTTTGAAACAATCATCTGACCAATCTGCGGGGGTAAGTTTGCGGAATCTGCCCTGGAGCTTCTGAGCCCTGCCAGCTTTTCCCCTTCTCTTTTGCCCTCCAGTCAGAGCAAACAAAGGTTTAGCAATGGCGGAACACTGTGGAATAAAGTGCTGATAGTAGAACACCATGCCGAGGAAGGACTTTATCCTGTGGACTAGGGGTGCACGATATGGACTAGAATTGCGATGTGCGATAACGTTGTTGGATATCCCGATATCGATGTGAACCACGATAAATTAAGATTAAAATACAGAAATGTAGTGTCTCTCTGAACAGCAGCACGTTAATTTGTTTTGTTTTTTACTGTGTAATGAATCCAGAATAATTCCAAATATTTTGCAGGTTTATTCAACAATAGATTCAATCTAGGTTTATACTTTCACGAGTGAGCGACTCCGCACACCTCGTTAACCTCCGCGAACGGCGGAAGCGTTTAATCTTGCCGTGTCACATTCTTTGCAGTGTTGTCCGAAACGATATGTAGGCCTAGTAGTATAAAAAAACACCCCTCAAATACAGGGGAATGAACTTTTACCTGACCAATTTTAATGTTGCTTTGTGTTTCAGGTTTGAAAAGTGCTGGAATTTAGGCTAAAGTATTTGAAAAGGCTTGAAATTGTAACTACTTCGTTTCACAACAAATATCTGTCTGACTGAACAATTATCTTGTATTACGTTAACATATACGAGCCTCTTGTAATTCCAGGACGAAACTTGAGAGAACGTGAAGACGTTAAGATTGACCTGTATTTTTGAAATTTTGAAGGGCGTTTTGAAAATAAATATCCATTAAATAATGTGATAAAAAAGCGAATTATTTCGAATCATTTAGAGTATATGTATAAATATTTAATTCAATAACGTGCTGGGAATTATTGAAATGGACCTTGAAAGTGACATACAAGTGCTTGAATTCCACCTTGTATAGTTGTATGAACCCTGCAAACATGACTGTTCTCATTGCGCCGAGATGCGGCACGCGCGAACTTTAAATAAATAATAACATTAAATAATGTGATAAAAAAGCGAATTATTTCGAATCATTTAGAGTATATGTATAAATATTTAATTCAATAACGTGCTGGGAATTATTGAAATGGACCTTGAAAGTGACGTGCAAGTGCTTGAATTCCACCTTGTATAGGTGTATGAACCCTGCAAACATGACTGTTCTCATTGCGCCGAAACGCGGCGCGCGCGAACTTACAAAATTCGAGAGGTGCACGACCTCGTGAATCGACAGCGCGCGAGGCAATTGCACACGGGCGAAGCCACCGCGATTACGTTATTTTCGCCTCCCGGACCCTCGCGCCGCATCAAGTGTAAACCAGGCTTAAACCAAATCACGTGTCTGATGAGCGTGTTCACCCCACTCCAGGGTTGCCAGGTCCTACAAAAGTTTTCCGCACAAAATCTGCGAGTGTAAGTTGTCGGCGGGGGGGGATGTTGCGAGTGTGAACTGGAGACAAATTGAGTATTATATCGCGATCGATTCTTAGTGTTGACTTGTAACTTCCGCAGTAGCCCAACTCAAAAGTAGCCCAAAAAACTGCACCCCGCGGCCCCAGAATTTTTACCCGCGGCTGGATTTTCAAACAAGCCCAATTTGGCGTGAAAACCGCGAACCTGGCAACTCTGCCTCACTCTGCCTCTTGCCTACTTACGTCACGTGATCATAGTCTGCAGCGCGAATAACTCCCTCTATTGCTGGACGAGGATAACGCAATTTGAGTTTGCTGTTATTCAAGGAGTTATCGTGGCTCTTTCGATGTGTTTATCGTGAAACTTCACATCGCGATAACGATAAAAATACGATTAATCGTGCAGCCCTACTGTGGACAGATGGTGTAGATCCGTCATCCTCCATCATATCGTGCACTGCCAGCTTTGTGATGACATCCACTTTCGCAGGGTCGACTGACACACCTCCACTGTTGATAATATGACCAAGGAACCTCACCTGCCTCTGCATGAGATGACACTTTTTGGGTGCCAACTTCAGATTGTTCTCTCTCAGCCGCTCAAACATCATGTGAAGACCATCACCACTTGCACCATATGTCCCGCTTCCTGCCATTGTGACATTTGTAAAGGAAATAAATGCTTACCTATTCAAACAGAGCAAGAAATAGATGAGAAAAAAACAGTGCAAATAAAACCTTGCTTAAAACTTAATAGGACCAGAAAGACATAGAGTGTAAATTGTTTGCGGGGGGTGGCGAACGTAAAATGGGCACAAATTAAGTGTTATATCGCGATTTATCGACCTTGAAGACGAGTCTTTCACACAGATTGCATTCTAAAATCAAACTGCTGCAAAATCCGTGGTCTGATATTAATTTTAAGCCCTGTACCTACACAATGAGGACAAATTAATCCACTAATTAGCTCAAAGGCGCTTTACTGTGCGGTGCATTTTTCCGCCCCGCAATCTAAAGTCTGCTTATTTCAGAAGGACAGCTTACGCATCGATGCACTGTGTGCAAGCATTTCATTATCTAATTATCTAATGACTTTGCATAATTGTTGGGTATCATATGACTTTCGTCTAGTGGTTTTTCCAGCTTAGAGTACCTTGTGTTCAGGACTATCTATACTACCTTGGAGATTCCAAGCAACTACGTAGCACTTTTGTAAGTTGCTCTGGATAAGAGCGTCTGCTAAATGCCATAAATGTAAATGTAATTGATTTATACGTTTTTCCTTGCATCTTCTTGCAAGTGACAATTGTCTTTTCTGAGAAGCTGATAAAAGTACTACTTTCGGCATTTTTTTATTATAAAGATAATGAATAGCGAAACCAGGAAGTGTAAGCGCATGTGACCACGTGACGCATCTGAACGAATCACGTTCTCAGAAATCGACACCAGCCAATGAGATGTCAAGCTTGCGTTTAAATCACCCTTTTTTCTTCCACGATTGGTTTCTGATAGAAAGGAAGTGACCATAATTGGATCAGATATACTTGTGCAGGAGAAAGAGAGAGAGAGAGAGAGAGCTTTACAACAATACCTATGATGACAGGGTACAGATTACAGGAGCGGTGGTTAATGCTCCAACTTTTCATGAATTTAGGAAAAATCTACAGGCGCATCCAGACAAAGTATAGATAAATAAACACCTAAATATTAATTTTGGACATTTTCTTTCCAACAGTTTGAAAGAAGACATGTTACGGAATCAAAATAGCCTAAAACCTCAAAATAGACCAGTGCATGATAAAACGATGTTTTTGCCTGCCGTGTCTCGCCTTAAACACTGCGGGCCACTAGCTCTACAGTGTGGCTGGTCCTTATAGATCGACTCTGTGGTCATCATCCAATTGCACACAGCCTCAACAATGTCAGGACATGATAAGTTCAAGAAAGAACACCAGCACCTTGGCTGTTTGAATGCAGCCATTGATTCCCTGAGATTTGACTTTCAGTTTCATATTCACTACCCCAAGCCCCCCCCCCCCCCCCACCCCTTATACACATAGTGTATAGCTGAATATAAAAGAGGGGCAACAGACAGAGAGGTACAGACACAAAGCAGCAGAGGAAGGAGCAGCTCACTCTTCTTACTAAGGTAAGAGATGCTGTGAGTTGGGTTGGGATTAAGACTTCACAAGTGCACTATGGAAATGGGTAATACATGCTCTTAATAGACAAATACTTGCATGTTGTCACTACATACACAAGTATAAGAACTGGGTTGCATTCACTTCTCTTTTTGATATAAAATGAATGTGCAGTGAACAAATAGTGTGTTCTAGATTGTAATACAGATGCAGATGTTTTGAGGGTCAAAATGAGAAAAACGATGAGCAAGGTTGGTTAACACTGCCAAACTCTTTTGGTTTCAGATTCTCAGAAATTATTCTATTACACACATATAATTTTATCAGTTTTTCTAAGCTTTTTAAAAATTCTAATATTTAAACAAAAATCAAAGACAGTGTGCTAAAGTTTAGAAAAAACAGTTTTTACTGTAAAGTTTACTGTAAAGTTGTGGGAGGGGTGAGGGAGAATACAGAGGCAAGAGTGTTTCTTTTAGGTTAATTTTAGGAAACACGCAACACGAATTGACAGGCAAGTCAGGACAGGAACTGACAAATACCACTCAACACACAAAGCTAAATTCGCATGCAATGCAATATGTGCAAGGCAGAACTTCCCTTCCACACAGCACAACCGCGATGCACAAGCACCTTAAAGGAAGCATGTTGTGGCTGATTGTGAAAATGTCAGTTTTAGTGAGCTGCTAAAATGAGCTTAAACAGTGATAACTTAGTACTTACTCATCTTGATGGCTGTAAAAGTTAACATTAGCGATGGCGATTTGTTTTATTAGCCTTAGCACGCATTCATGTGTTTTCTGTAATGTTATAACAGTGATGTGTTTGAATAGGAATGCTAATGTTTTCTAACATTATGTTTCAGTGCTAAAATAGTACGTTCTTCTTCAATGGACAACATTGTTACAAAATCAGCTACATGCACAGCTCAGCAAGCAAATGTCCTGACTGAGTCCATACTGAACATGTTGGTGACGGATGAGACCATTGTCCTTGGTAGATGATGAAGGGTTTAAAAACATGATTAAACAATTTAACCCGGATTACCATGAAAACTACCTACCAGGCAGATCTCACTTTTTGACAGGCAGTTTCCCCACACTGTCAAAGCTATCTAAATATAAAAAATTGTCCGACACATCACCTGGACAGGCAATTACCCCAGTGATCTCCACAGAGCAGTCATGTCTATGCAAAACAAAGGAAATGGTCTCATATTATTAAAGTGAAATAACCTGCCAACATGTAAATGTAAAATCTTTTCTGCATCCATCACTATAATAGCAGCTTTGCCACCACAAGCCAGAAACCCTTGTGCAACAGTGTCGAGTGTCTTAGACAGATACACCACGGGGCACAGTCCTATCCCACCACTGAACACCCCTCCGTACTCATGAATGTACATTTTAAAAGGCTGATGGTCCAGTAGGATCAGTGCTGCGGTCTTGTCTCTTGCAATTTAAACAGTCAAATAGTCAATACTCTAGCAGTGACACAGGCCATTTCATGGGGAGGCAAAGTGTTGTGTTGTGGGCCACTTCCGTTGAGTTGTGGCTGGATTAGCAACATTTCTGAATTTGCAGCGCGTTTCCAACATGTAGCGTACGTGTTCTCATTTTGATGCATTTGCTTTGCGTATTTGCAGTGTGTTTTTTTTCCCTTTTGTAGCGTAATTGACATTCAGGGCCACCATATTTAATTTAATTTTATGTTTGCCCCAGTACACTATTGAGTATATATACCCTGTGTTCTCAGTTCATGGTCGCTGGTCATTGTTTGAACAGCCCATGTTGTATGTTGCCTCTAGCATCCGTGTGTTTATCACCTCTGTTTTTGTACAGTTGTGATCAAATTTATTCAACCCCCACTGAAATAAAGTGTTTTGGCCAGTTTGACATTGATTTTGATCATTTCAGTCATCTTATTTACAATTATATCAAAGAGGCACTTATAAATTAGACAAACATAACATAATATTTATGATGGAATAACCACAAATGTCTTTACTGTGCTCACATCATTATCAGTTTTATTCAACCCCCTAGTGACATTATTTTTTAGTACTTAGTACAACATCCTTTTCCAGTTATGACAGCTTTCAAGCGTGAAGCATAGCTTGACACAAGTGTCTTGCAGCGACCTATGGGTATCTTAGCCCATTCTTCATGGGCAAAAGCCTCCAGTTCAGTCACATTCTTAGGCTTGCGCACTGCAACTGCCTTCTTTAGGTCCCACCAGAGGTTCTCAATTGGATTTAAGTCTGGTGATTGCGATGGCCACTCTAGAATGTTCCAGCCTTTCATGTTCAACCATGCTCTAGTGGACTTGGATGTGTGCTTCGGATCATTGTCCTGTTGGAAGGTCCAACGTCTCCCAAGCCGCAGGTTTGTGACTGACTCCATCACATTTTCCTCCAAGATCTCCTGGTACTGAAGGGAATTCATGGTACCCTGCACACGTTGAAGCTTTCCTGTACCATTAGAAGCAAAACAGCCCCAAAGCATAATTGACCCCCCGCCATGCTTCACAGTAGGCAAGGTGTTCTTTTGTTCATAAGCCTGGTTCTTCCTTCTCCAAACATAGCGCTGGTCCATTGTCCCAAACAGTTCTAATTTAGTTTCATCTGACCACAGTACACTGTTCCAAAACCTTTGTGGCTTGTCCACATGACTTTTGGCATACTGCAGTCGACTTTTCTTGTTCTTTGGAGTCAGCAAGGGGGTGCGTCTGGGCGTTCTGGCATGGAGGTCTTCGTTATGCAGTGCGCGCCTTATTGTCTGAGCTGAAACTTCAGTGCCCACATCTGACAGGTCTTTTTTCAGTTCCTTAGCAGTCACGCGGGGATTTTTCTCCACATTACGCTTCAGGTAGCGCACAGCAGTCGCGGTCAGGATCTTCTTTCTGCCACGACCAGGTAACGTTTCCACTGTGCCCTTTAACTTGAACTTGCGAATGATACTTCCGATAGTGTCTCTTGGAATATTTAACAACTTCGCAATCTTTTTATATCCATTGCCATTCTTGTGAAGAGCAATAACATCTTCTCTTGTCTTCTGGGACCATTCTCTTGCCTTCACCATGCTTGGAAACACACCAGTAGATGTCTAGAAGGAGCTGAGTATCACAGTCCTTTTAAATCTGCCTAATTGGTGCTTATCATGCTTGATTGCTGCTCGTTGACATCCACAGATGTTTTCAATACCTGATGGAAAACACTGGAATGAACCTCTGTTCTTAGGAGTGGTAGTCGTAAAGGGGTTGAATAATTGTGTCAATGAAGAAATCACAAAAAGGCCATTTAATACTTTATTGACAAAAAAAATTGATGCTATCTTAGTTGCATTTAATTCTTTAACAAGTCCTTGTAAGATTTCATTATGAACACAATTACAAATGTGCACTGAATTCCATAAAACCCTTCGCAGCATTGGGGGTTGAATAAATTTGATCACAACTGTACATAGTTCCGTTTCTTGCCTCCATGTCTGACATACGTAAACCATTCAAAATTCAGGATATTAATGTTTCTACATTTGGCTGGGATGGCGATGACAAACTAGACACAATTCGTTTAATTGTGGTGGGAAAGTGAAAGACAGAGTGTATTCAATTTAGTAATGCAACATGCAGTAATACTCCGTACTGACACTAGTCTGCTGCAAATGTCATTAACAACAGAAGAAGAAATTACAGGAAGTATTTGTGTATCTTGTTGGGGAAAAATAAATTTTCCTTCCGTAGACCCAGACGGGCCCCAACACCGCCCCGATGGACCGATGGGTTGTTGAGTGGACGATTCAAATAAAGTCTTGACACCAAAAGTTCTTTTGTATTCAATTTGTATTGTATAAAACCAAATGCAGATTAATCAGAGTATACGAGTATACGTGGTACAATGTATCTAGTGCACTAGGGCTAGTTGCATAAGTCTACCAAAGCCAAGTAAGTCATATAGCAGAGTCTGAGCAAGAAGCCCCGAGCTGGGCAAACTCTTCCCTTTTATATCTTTCTTTCAGTGGTTATCTGTTTGTTCTTTTCCATGTAACCCAAGGTCGCACAGAGGTTACAGATGTCACCTACCCACGCTTTTTCCTCTGTACTGGTTCAACGCTCACCCTAGCCCGACATCAACGCTTCAGCGACCCTTCACCTCCTAGCACCTCCGTCTTTGGCATGTGCCCAAAATAAACTCGCCCAGAGCCAGGTGCATTGAGTTAACCACAAGTACATCGAAAGGTCAAGTGCACTTGTAGACTGAGGTCTTCCTTTGTTAACACAGGTCACTCATGTTCTCAGAACATATGTCTGTCGGCCCTTTCTTGAAATGTGATGCACAGTTTTAATTGTTAGCTTTATGCTTAGCAGTTGATTAATATAGTAATGCTCTTTTCAAATTATTTTTCCAACAATCTTTGAGTTAGAAATAAAACAATATATAATGTTGTGGGCTTTAAACTTCTATCAACCGCTTTAGCCCAGTGCGTTCATTTACACAGGGGGCAGTCCCCTGAAGATCAGGGGCGCAGATGGCACTGGGGACGGGGGGGGGGGACATGTCCCCCCCAGATTTATATTGACCCCATCCGAAATCTAGCATCTAGATTTCGTGTCCCCCCAGATTAATATTGAGGTCATCAACAGGCGGACCACGGTCCGGATCCGAACAAATTACGTTCGCTCGCCACCCCCCCCGCTCAACAAGTTACGTTCACCCCCCCCCCTTCCCCTCAGCACATTAAATTACGTTCGCCAAGTCGGAGCTATCTGCCAAATTTGGCTTGCGGAAAAATATAGTTGATTACCCCTGATCTACAAGCATAAACGTATATATTGTACAGCTTGGTCTCCCTCACTTCAGAATTTCCATCTGCGCCCCTGCTGAAGATCCTGGTGAGACAAACATTTTATGGCTTCACATTCAAATCAAAATCAAATCAAATCTATTTGTATTGCGCTTTTCACAACATGTTGTCACAAAGCGCTTTACAGGATTTACAAGGTTAACAATACTATGGGTCCAGAACCCTAATGAGCAAGCCAAAGGCGACAGTGGCAAGGAAAAACTCCCTAGATGGTGGGGAATAGGAAGAAACCTTGGGAGGACCAAGACTCAAAAGGGAACCCATCCTCCATTGGTCGGCCCGTTAACATTCTGTTACATAATAATCATCACATTGGTGCCAATTTTAATAATAATGCAGAAACAAACAAAAAACTAATAACAATAAACCAACAATAAACAAAGTCAAATAAACAACGTTAAACTAGGCGTTTGACGTGCCCCAGCTCTAGTGTTATTTTTGACTCGTGGTTTGAGAGCTCCGTATCTCTGCGCGCTCAATGGTTCTGATGGTCGGCACTGGCTGAAGTGATGCCACATTTCTCCTTTGCCCTTCAATTGGATGGCGTGTGATATCTTCTCAATGATTTGGTGACTGGTAGATCTGCTCATGGCGTTGATTCTGACTCATCCTTCCACCTGGACAGAATAAGCTTCACAGACAGCTTTTTAGTGCATTTTACCTTCTTTGTACGACCCCGTGTAACCTGTCAGGTTTCGCAAGCGCATTGGGGGACCCCCACTGTCATGAGCTCATACAGAATGAATCCTGTAACAAAATTCACTGAAGATCTTCTGGCCAACAATACAAACACATACATTTGTGCACATATCTTTTCCTTTATCCTTTGTTACCATTTATCCTTTCCACTTTACCCTGAGATTGAGAATGGTAAACCAACCCATATTTGTGTCTCAAACCCAAATTTTGTTCCACAAATTTTAGCTCCTAGCTAGTGAAGTACATCCCATTATCTGAGTACACTTAATTTAGTAAACAATGGTGCAGTATCCAGTAAGTTTATCAACATTTTGCAGACCAACTCAGAGTCCTCTGGCCTGGTGGGAAATGCTTCTACCCAACATAAGAATTTATCCACAGTCACTAACAAATACCTTAGTCCCCATACTGGTATTAACATGTCAGTGTAGTCAGTCTGGATCTCCTCTCCTGGCTCCTACTGCCCAGGAAACTTGCTTAGACCTGGTCTTAAAACACAAGTTATGTGCATTACAGATATTCACATTTTCAGTCCAGTCTGCTATTAGGTCAGTTAAGTATGGATGTGACCAGTAACACATTTTCCTTCATTTTTGCTGCCCCTTGTGCTTCAGACAACACTGATTTAATCAATTGACTTGGTAAAATCGGTCTCACATTAGGTCCTTTCCAAACATCCTTACCCCATTTACCACCTTTGTTTAACCACAACATTTTTCCTGTAGTTAACGTAGCTCTGAATCCTATGGCAGAGGAGACCACTGTCCTCTGCCCTGCAAACCATCTGATGGGCTCCTGTAACCTGACAGGCAGATGCAAACACTAATAATGCATGAACATCTATCATACTTTCAGTAATAACCAGACATCAAAACAAACTAAGGATAAGGAGGCTAGATGAACCAGTAAAAATCCAATACCGGCAAAGCTTTTAAACATTTACCTAAACAAACTTATGACCCAACTGACCAGAGTAACAGAGGTAAAAAACACAAGATCACAAACACCATGTTAACATTCCCTTACTTATAAATTTCTCTTCCTTGCATAGTCACAGTGGTCCTTCATATTCTTAGTGTTAAAGTGAAGTTACTAGTAACTAGTAACCAGTAAAAATCCAATACCGGCAAAGCTTTTAAACATTTACATAAACAAACTTGTGAAAAACACAAGATCACAAACACCATAACCCACTATCAGAACATATAAAACCAGGAACTAAAACCAGACAATAATGAGATATAAACTAGAAACAGCTGAGATGGCAAATGAAGGCAGAACTATACAATGAATGTATGACAGTGCATCAACGTGCTACCACACCTCTAACGTCTCCCAAAGCCAATATCTTATCAAAACTTATCTAGTTTAATTTGCCAAATACATCACCGTTTCACTCTGGCATGTCTACGTCACTTACTCACTTCGCTTATCCCGGTGTGTGCGCTATCTATAATTATCTCCACCCAGTCCCTTCTAACACGCTGTTAACACTTTACCCCATGGCCTGACTTACTTTTATTGTCTATTTCCCTTTTTCTTGGTCCCTTAACACTAGAAGTCCCAGAGAAGGGTCTTTCAACACTTCTACTATCGGAACCCAGAGAAGGGTCGAAAGAACTGAAGGATTTTAGCTAACACCCTATTATCAGCTGTAAGCAGGCACTTTTGTTCTGTAAATAAGGCCATTACTGGCGCACCACAGGAGGGGGCATGCTTCAGCTCACAACTAATTGTTGTTTTTCATTGAGTTTGGCCATTTAGTTTCTAGTTAGTTCTATTCAGTTTATTGTATTTTATAATATAAAGGTTATATATATTGTATTTAGTTTAGTTTTATCTGAGCAACAAAGCACAAACAATAAATTATTTTTTTATATTTTAAATAGAAAATTAGAAATTTTATAGCCAGGTACATGTGAGTAATGACCAGAAGCATTTGTGTCTAAGTCAGGAGGACTGAAATTTCAGCATGAGAAACATACAAAAGAACAACTGTTATGTTTCCATGCTTTTTTATGTTCCATGCTTTTTATTATTGCCATAAAATTATACAAAAAATACAAGGAATAAAACAATTCCACACATATTTACAATAGGCTGCAGTGCAGGGCTGTGTGTGTGTGTGTGAGTGGCATGTCCTTCTTGTGTGACTAGCACTTTAGCAGTCACTCAGCAGTCTGTCAGAACATGCCTGGCACTGCCAGGGTATCTCCCTGGTACATTTGCCACACGTGTATCTGTAGCAGTCCACACATCTCACATTTGCACAATTGTTCATGAGTGTTCTCATCAGAGCATTCACATACAACTATCTACCCAGTTTGCCAGTCCCTCATTTGGGGAGAAAGCTACAGTATTGTGGCTATTCCCACTTTAGTGACCCCATTTTGTTTCTCTTTCACTCAGACAATAAAATATTCCAATACAGTGAGGACATGCACCTAAGACGAAAATTTCAGACCCCTCCATGATTAAAAATTGTCTAAATTGTCTAAAGTTGGGAATAGCCACAATAGTGTAGGTTTCTCCCCAAATGAGGGAGTGGCAGACTGAGTGGATAATTGTATGTGAGTGCTCTGTTGAGAACATTTCAACTTTATTGTATATATTTCTAAACTTACATCATGTCCTCTGTAGCTTCTGCTCTCAGCCAGGCCCTCTGACTGCCTCTCTCACCTTATGCATGTCCCCTGCACAACAATGCAGCTGGGGGATGGGCAGACACACTCAGGACCAGCTTACACACTTTTGCATGACCTTTTTTGAGGTGGATCAACACAATTAATTTGGTAATTTTTTTCAAAATTGTTATTTTGAACCCACTTATCTTTTTTAGAAGAAAAACATTACTAACATTACTACATTTCTACCTGAGCCTGCCAAAAGCCAGTGCTGAGGTATTTTGGATCATGAGGCCATGAGGCCATCTTTTGTCATGCAGCCACTTCTAGGTAGACGGGGGATGGGTGATAGTGTGAGCTATGTTGATCCATTGACTCAGACGGAGAAGAAAAGACCCTTTCAGAGAAATCTGAACTTTAGCTATTTTGACCAATAATCATGTCACCTTTTGCAGTGAGAAAAAAATCCAAAATTAGTACAAAGGAGGCAGACTTGAGATGTTTTGGAATTATAGTTCAAATAATGTCTGTGTCAGTTTTATAATAAAGAGAAAGATGACTGTAGCCACCTACATGTGGATGAAAATTCATGTCACCACACATTTCACTTACTCTATTGACTGAGAAGCAAGGATAGCAAAGGTACACAGCAGGCTTTGGACATGATCCTGGAGGGGCCGTGGGCGGGTGGGGTTCCCTGGTCTTTCTCTGCCTGCCTCTGGCCTCTGGGGCCTTGCTAATAAGTACATTCTGTACATTTATCCTATGTTGCACTTACATAAACACACACACTCACACACACATACATCAGTCATTTGTGCTGTATGTCTTACTTTCTGCTCTTCATTTAGTAGCAGCAGTTGGTGAATCATTTGAGCTGTTTTTTCTGCTCTTCTGTCTTTTCCCTTTTTAGTTTCTCTCCCCCTCTTTTCTCTCCTGTCCTGTATGGTTCACCTAACCCCAATTGTTTTTATCACTATTGTACTGTATTATACAGAATTGTTTTCTTTTGATCCTTACATGAAAACAAAGTTGTCCTCCAAAGGTGAAAGGGTGGAGGTGGGCCAAAAAAAAAAGTTTGAAAAGCCCATATGAAGCAATTTTCAAGCCTAGGGTCACAAACATCACACACAACACATTGTTAGTTTTCAGAGAGTAGTGAAAATCTGTAGTAGTGATATCTCTTTTGGTAAGATTTCCTAAATTTCCTATTTTCGTTTGCTGGTTATGGCTGTATTTGGAAGAGACACACATGCGAAATCTTGATCTTGAAGTTAAAATTGCTCAATAATATTATTCTATTTCAAGTAGCTGAGGGTTTTTTGTATACATTTATGTAAAAACATTTTTACCTATTAGCAGTTTTTCAAAAGACAAAACTACTTAAAATAAGGTTAAAAATATCAGAGCCATTTTGACTAATCAATATGCCACTTATATGCCATTATAATTCAAATATTATGTTTGTGTCAATTTCACATTATTTCAACCTTTCACAAATCAAATCTCAAACATATGGTTCTGTAGATGAGGAGACTTCTTGCAAGAGATCTTGCACAGTCTCATATGGCAGCCAAGGAGGTGCAAGCTTTCAGCAGCAACCACCCATACCTGACACACGCCTCATTTACATAACACTGGAGGCAAGTTCAGCTCTTCTCCCCCCTGCTGATTCCTCAGGCAATGGGCACTTTTGCAAATGAATGGATGTTAATTGGAGCCACCAGAGGTGTCAGTTTGGACTAAGGTTCTTTGGACCCTCTTTTGGGACTTCAGGGGGGTGGTTGAAATTTCAGGGACTTCTAGTGTTAACTCCCTTCTCTGTCTTTCCTAGTTTAATTCTTTTATCAGGATTAGCACATTCTTTTATTTATTTTATTTGTATTTATTTATTTTATTTTATTTTTTTTTTTACCTCTGCTCGTCTGCCTGTCTTCTGTGTGCAGCGTGTTCTAATGTTGTTCACCACTTCCTCTCTGTCAATCTCTTCAGAGTGCTCAGACTCACTTCCTGAGCTAGCTTCCTGTGAACTGTCCCAGTTCTCCCCCCTCCTTTTTTGCTCTCATCTTGTCGAATGACTGAATTTGCATGGGTTTTTTACACTCTTTATTGGGGGTTTTAACTATTTGGAACATGGGTTTTTTACACTCTTTATTGGGGGTTTTAACTATTTGGAACATGGGTTTTTTACACTCTTTATTGGGGGTTTTAACTATTTGGAACATGGGTTTTTACACTCTTTATTGGGGGTTTTAACTATTTGGAACATGGGTTTTTACACTCTTTATTGGGGGTTTTAACTATTTGGAAAATGGGTTTTTACACTCTTTATTGGGGGTTTTAACTATTTGGAACATGGGTTTTTTACACTCTTTATTGGGGGTTTTAACTATTTGGAACATGGGTTTTTTACACTCTTTATTGGGGGTTTTAACTATTTGGAACATGGGTTTTTTTACACTCTTTATTGGGGGTTTTAACTATTTGGAACATGGGTTTTTTACACTCTTTATTGGGGGTTTTAACTATTTGGAACATGGGTTTTTACACTCTTTATTGGGGGTTTTAACTATTTGGAACATGGGTTTTTTACACTCTTTATTGGGGGTTTTAACTATTTGGAACATGGGTTTTTTACACTCTTTATTGGGGGTTTTAACTATTTGGAACATGGGTTTTTTACACTCTTTATTGGGGGTTTTAACTATTTGGAACATGGGTTTTTTACACTCTTTATTGGGGGTTTTAACTATTTGGAACATGGGTTTTTACACTCTTTATTGGGGGTTTTAACTATTTGGAACATGGGTTTTTTACACTCTTTATTGGGGGTTTTAACTATTTGGAACATGGGTTTTTTACACTCTTTATTGGGGGTTTTAACTATTTGGAACATGGGTTTTTACACTCTTTATTGGGGGTTTTAACTATTTGGAACATGGGTTTTTACACTCTTTATTGGGGGTTTTAACTATTTGGAAAATGGGTTTTTACACTCTTTATTGGGGGTTTTAACTATTTGGAACATGGGCTTTTTACACTCTTTATTGGGGGTTTTAACTATTTGGAACATGGGTTTTTTACACTCTTTATTGGGGGTTTTAACTATTTGGAACATGGGTTTTTTACACTCTTTATTGGGGGTTTTAACTATTTGTACTGTTCTTGTTTCTACATTAACCACTGAATAGATTCCTTTTACTTCTCCCTGAGTTTTGGTGGCACTCTCCTGTGAGGAAGCTGTGGGCATTACCGGGCCTTGATTATAAGGTGGCACATTTTTCTGACTTTCATGTTGCACTTCTCACTTATTCTAATTTGCAGAGAGACTGTGATGATTTATGGTCAATGATGTCACCTAACGACACACGGTCGTCACCTGCCTGTCTTGGTCACCCATACTTTTAATGTCTCATAACATTAGATGTATGAATTACTTTACAAGTCACAGTCATTTGTTCCTATAAAGTTCTCCACTCACATAAACCAACACCGTAAACCAACCATTTTACATAAAACTTTTGCATACATTTCGCATTTCCTCACCAGCCATTGTTGATAAAAAAAACTGGTACTCACCGGAAGTTGTCTTCAACTTTACTTACTAGACTGAGGGTTCTGTTGACACCGTAAGGTTTACCACCCTCCATCAATACAGGTTCTTGGTCCGAAACTGGGCGATTTTGGGGGTACCTCAGGTCCCCGGGACGCCTCCTGACCCAGCTGACTCGAGAACACCGCTCGGACTTACCGTTGCCTCGTCAGGCAAACGGGAGGGTTTGCCACACCCCAGGAAACAAAAAAATCACTTATCGGTACATGTATACTTTACGCGATTTGCCTTATTTTATTCCTTCTTCCTTTTTCTTTTTAAACCATAAATTTTACCTTTATTTCCTTGTTACCTTTTAAACCATATATTTTATCTTTATTTCCTTGTTACCTTTTAAACCATATATTTTACCTTTTAAACCAAACCAAAAAAGATAATAAAAAATTTAAAAATTGCCATTTAATTTAGCATCGACCAAACACCATTAGTTCATCACAATTTGGTATTATACAAATGTGCAGAAATTTTGTTGTAACAGGTATTCTGCTTTACCTTTAATTGAGCCGGCTCGGACGAACTAACGGTATTTTAGAAGACCTGTTCCAAAAATCTATCTCTTCCCATCACGTCGGAAGGTCACCAATTGTTGAGGGCTTTAAACTTCTACCTACCACTTTAGCCCAGCGTGTTCGTTTGATGGGAAAGGAGATAGCAGGAACAACCATACCAAAATTATAGCAATACCAAAAAGGCCTTTATTAAAACAGAGATATCTCTGGGGATCTCACATTCTAACATTTACCTCAGAGAGACCCAACAAGTGTGTGTGCAAGCAGTCTTTATATACGATTTCCCCACACCTAAAACGCTCAGATCTTCTTCTATACCTTACATGGTGTTGTTGTTCGAGCAAACATGATTTTGCTGTTCAAGCAGACATGACTTTTCCATTTGTTTCAACATATTAGAATATCTGTTCAAAGGGATGCTGTCATACACCGGTATGTTGTACTTCTCCTTTATCAGTCTAACACTGTAGTCCTCAACTTCCCGTTGACCGGGTCATCTTCCCTTTGAACTGCCTTTGAACTGTTACACAGCATGACTTGCAAGGCCCTTCTTAGGGTTCACAGCTTAAACACATCTAATGCAGTAGTTATATTTAATTTCTATATTATGTTGATGGTAAGCAAAATATATTGTTGCTAATGCTAGTGCTAAGCAAAAAACCCAAAATCACAACAATAATAAGTAAACTAGTATTCAATGGCCTGCTTTACAAAAACAAACAAACAAAAAAACAAAGCATAACAGCTATTACAAATAACTACATGGCATATAGTTTGTCTTTATTTCCATAGATTCAGTCATGGGATCGGCCCAATCAAAACCAGGTGAGTTTAAATTACATCTTATATGCTTACATTTTAAAGACTTTAAATTAATCTGCGTTTAATATCTAATTTAGTGTCACATTTGAAAAATCTTACAAATGGAAACATTTCACAAAGTATATTGTATACCAGATACAAAATGTAGCTATAGTCTACTTGAAAAGAATGAACAAGTAGGACAACAGAACACTTATAAATATTGCACCATCCCAACTACATGCAAATATAGAAATAGTGTTTGTCTCAAGAAGTTCCCATAGCAATGGGATAAAACTCATTCTTGCAGCATGAGGCAACCTGCACTGGTTGGTATTTCTGTTTAGATATCATCCAGTGTTACTTAATTTAGACTAGTTGTGCTATTGTTTTATATTTTGTTGGATGTTGAATAAATCTAGTTAATTGTGTAGCCATTGTCTTCCTTAGTTATAGCTGTACTGGGACAGATGAGCTCATTATTAGTATCAGGTAAAGGTAATCAATGCTAACACCCATTCTCTATAAAGCTTCCCATTTGCTGCACATGTTTATGTTGAACCTCTGACAAAGCATAATATTGATAATAGCAAGGAACTTTATAAAGTTGTTTAGGTATATTTTATACCCTGGGCTGAGCTATTTCAGAAGAGTTCCTTTCCATTCTTACCAAATATTACTTAACAATTAGTCAAATATTTTATGTTTTTATGCATGTTAATCCTTCTCCTGCACCTATTTCCATCCTTGGTTGTAGGCAAGCAGGTAAGGTAGTTAATATAATGACCCTACACCATTAATAAACAGATCATAATATGGTATTGTACGAGTGCCTGAGTATCATTTTAGCTTGAGAACTATCACACATTCTGTATGCATTCCTGTGGGAAAGGTTATGGACTGTGTTTTCTTTCCAATGCACTGATTTTAACTGGAGTTCAACTGATGGCAAACACAAGGGGTCTCAGCCTCAGGTCCTGAAATCTTTAGTATTTCGGATCTTTGTATTAAAAAAAAAAAAACCACACACCAAACTCATTTCATTAGTGCTGTGGCACTAATGACATGACACTGAGGATCCTGCTTTAGTTGAGGGTCAGTGATATTGCTCTCTATCCCGAACTGCACAGAGAACACGTGAATAAATATTTTTGTGAATTAATATTGTCCTTCTCTTTCCAATAGAATTCATCACAGTTTTGGGTGATAAACAAGTGGGTATTGGGAAAGAAATCAGCCTTTCCTGTGAGACAAACACAGAAGGATTAAAAGTGACATGGGAGAAGGATGGAGAAAAACTGATTTGTGTGCAGGACAAACACATCATGAAACAAGATGGTACAAAGTGTTCCTTGAAAATCCTGAACGCTGATGAGCGAGATGAGGGGAATTATACCATAAAACTGAAGAATAAATTGGGTACTGACTCCTGCTCTGCCATGGTGCTTGTTGGTACGGAGTGACTTTTTCACCCTCTAACATACACATATTCTTTCAACTTATTTTTGATCCCTTTAAATGTATAAAAAAGTATCTTTATGATGATAGTGAGAAGATTATGAAGAAACCATTATTGAATTACCTATATAGATAGAAAAATATAGCTTTCACAGACTTGGAATTAAACAATCACTGTTTAGACCATTACCTTTAATATTATATGCTGCATTCACGAAGCAAAAAGTGTTTCTTAATCGAGGTTGGGAACTCAACAAATTTCATGATTTCATCAGTTTAGAAAAACTCAAAGACAATGTCATCAATGTGCATCCCTTCAAGTGCTTTGCTTGCTCCTGCTACAAATCCTGTGTCTCTTACAGAACTCAAGGAGTGGAGGACAGTACAATGGAAGTAAGTCCACAGTCATTCTGTAATAGGCAGCTGTTTAAGCATTTAAAAACAAACACATCTATCCTCACATCCAGCTCCGCCCGCTTTCCCAGTCTCATGTAGTCTGCCCTAGCCCCGCCTTGTTCCCCCGTTTCCTTGGTTTCCCTTCTGTCTGTCACGCCCCTGTCCTCAGTGTTTCCTGAGACCTGCATCTCATTTCACTTCCCTGTTTCCATTTATTTAATCTCCTCTGTTTTATTCCTTGCTTTGGTCTTTGTGTTTTTGTAAGGTATTTCCTGTGTCATATTACTTGTGTCATATTTCCTGTGAATTGCTGCCTTTATGTTCGTTCGGTTTGACTGTGCTGTTCAAGTTGTATTTGTGTAATGCTTTTGTGGTTGTTAGTATGTCCGTCGTCATAAGTAAAGTAGTCTTTCATGTAGTGTGTTTGCTTGGTTGCCGTGTTGTCACTCCTATTTTCGCTTTAGTGTGTATCCCCTTTTCCCTCCTTTGTTTCATTTGGTGTTGGTTTAATTTAATAAATTATATTGATTCCTGTGTTTGCGTCACACCCGCCCCCTTGATTCGTTACACCTCATAAGGCAGGTTACTAAGACACTAGTTAGAGAGCAATTATATCAGAACTTGTTCTTGTCCAATGTGTGTGAATGATACATATTTACCTCCGTTGCCTCTGCGTTTCACAATCAATAATTTTATTCATCACATAAATTTGTAGTTGGTACAAATCAATAGTGAAATGGAAAAATTATCCATATACTATGCAGAGACACATAAGTAAAAAAGTATAAAAGTAAATAATTTAATATACATACTTTAACATGGCATGGTTGCCACACCCCTGTTACTTTGCTTCATTTGGATTTTACTGACTGTAATGGCCTCTCACTGCCAACGGCCACCTCCAAACAGGGGTCTTGGCCGCTGGATTACTTCTAACGTGGCATCTCCAAATATTATTCCATCTATTTGGTCATACTGTACGCCTGCTTCTCTACGTCGACATCACAAGACATCTGCAAACCTTCGTCCTCTCCTACAGAGCATTATAACTTGAAAATGCATTACAGCATTATAACTTGAAAATGGCTTTACTTAATATTCGGTCACTAAACACTAAAAGCCTTGTCTTAAATGATTTTATATCTGACAGTAAAATTGATTTTCTTAGTCTCACTGAAACATGGCAAAAACCTCTGGACTATTTCCTATTAAACCTGGCAACTCCTATGGGGTATTCATATATGGATAAACCTCGTACGGAATGGCGAGGAGGTGGTGTTGCTGTAATCCATCGGACTGATATTAAAACTATGACAATTTCTATTCCTGCTGCCCTCTCATTTGAACACCTTGCCTTTAAACTGTCCGACCGTACTCCTCTGGTTATTGCTCTTATCTATCGCCCTCCCAAGCCTAACTCTTCCTTTCTAGCTGACTTCTCTGACTTTCTCACTCATCTAAGTGCACTGTCCTCTTCTGTTCTTGTTATGGGTGATTTTAATATTCATATTGATGACCTAGACTGTAAGTTTGCTGTTGAGTTTCTGGATCTCATACAATGTTTTAACTTTACGCAGCATGTTAATTTTCCAACTCACACTAAAGGCCATACTTTAGACCTTGTCTGCTCAACAGGTGTCATAATCAACCAGCTCTCCAACCATCAACTTGGTGTTTTGGATCATCTGACAGTCACATTTGATATCGACATTCCTGCACCTATTATTAAATCTAAACGTAAAATTTCATACCGGAATCTTAAACAAATCTCCCCCTCTGCTCTCTCAGACTCTCTAATCAGTCATATGTCTGTCTCCCCTACCTCATCTAATAATCCATCAGTTCTTGTTGATTATTATAATGACACTCTTTCGTCCTGTCTTGATCAGCTGGCTCCCCTTAAAACCAAAGAGGTTTCATTTACCCACTCTGCACCTTGGTACACACCAGAGCTTCGTCAAATGAAAACTCGAAAGCGCCAGCTTGAGAGACTTTATAAGAAATCTGGCCTAACAGTACATCATCAGGCATACTCTAGTTATCTTAAACTCTATAAAGACGCTCTCAATATAGCCCGGACTACATATTATTCTGACCTTATTCATGCTGATTCTACTAGTCCCAAAGACATTTTTTCTACAATAAACAAACTTCTCAAACCAATAGATAATATCTCAAATACCTTTACAATTGATAAATGCAACTCATTCATGTCATTCTTCCAGACAAGGGTTGAGACTATCTACAGTTCCTTGAACATCCCTTCTGTTCTTCCAGTCCTTCCGTTGATCACACCTCAATCTACCACTCGGTCTCTCTCCCAGTTCTTACCTGTATCTCAGGCTGAGCTGTCTGAGATCATGACGAAAACACAAAGCTCTACCTGTATTCTTGATCCTGCTCCAAAAAAAATAATATAATAAAAATAATATAACTGTTTTCCAGTTATATTATCAGTTGTATCAGATATAATAAACACTTCCCTTTGTTCTGGTTCAGTACCTCAGTCCCTTAAAATTGCTGCTCTCACTCCAGTCCTTAAGAAACCAGGGCTGGATTCAGATAATTTGAGTAATTTTCACCCTATTTCTAATCTTCGATTTCTATCTAAAATACTAGAACGGGTAGTTGCCACTCAGCTTAATGATTACTTAATGTCCCATAGTCTGTTTGAACTATTTCAGTCCAGTTTTCGCTTCCAACACAGCACCGAATCAGCCCTTATCAAGGTTACAGACTACCTTCTTCTTTCCTCTGATTCTGGAAATCTTAGTATTCTCATTCTCCTTGATTTAACTGCGGCCTTTGACACTATTAACCACTCTGTTCTTCTTTCTAGCCTAGAATTGTATACCAACATCTCTGGTCCTGCCCTTGAATGGCTAAGATCATATCTCACAAACCATAAACAGTTTGTATGTATCAAAAACTGCAGATCACACATTGCTCCACTGTCCCAAGGTGTTCCCCAGGGTTCTGTGCTTGGTCCTCTTCTGTTTGTTCTCTACATGCTCCCCTTAAGTGACATCATACGGAAACATGGTCTACATTTCTACTGCTATGCCGATGATATCCAGCTTTATATTTCCACCAAATCAGTCATCACCATATCTCTTGCCACACTGTCAAACTGCCTCACTTAAATAAAATTATGAATGGAAACCAACTTTCTCAAATTAAATTGTGATAAATCTGACATGGTCGTAATAGGTCCCAAATCCCTCACAAAAAACATACAAAATGTCTGCCTGACCATAGACGACTCCATTCTGTACCCTTCCTTGGTGTTATTTTTGACAGTCATTTATCATTTGAACAGCATGTAAAGCAAGTCATTAAAACTGCTTTTTTTCATTTAAAAAATATTGCTCGCCTTCGTCCATCACTCAATTTCTCTGCTGCTGAAACTCTGATCTATGCTTTTATTACATCACGAATTGACTATTGTAATAGCATTCTCTATGGCCTTGGTTCCCAACCTGGGGGCGCTAGAGATCACAGGGGGTCCGCGGAGCTCTAGCTGCTTTGAGGTTATAAAATATTTTTGAGCATTTTTTATACACACATTGAATTCTCTTCTACTGCAATGTTTATCAATTAAATGAAACATTCAGGTCCATAATTAAATAATATTTAGCTATTTATGACAAGCAACTTTTTCACCTCTGAAACTCAGATTTGCTAGCTAAATAAGCTGCTGCGCACCGCATCACGCAGACACGCACTTTCTGCCAGCAGCACTAAATATGGCTGAGAAACGTAAATGTGTACATGAGTCCTCCTCGTCATCAAAAAAGACAAGGCAATACCTTGATGGCCTTATGGAGGGACAGGACAAAACTAAACCAGAATGTGTCATTTGTGGTGAGAAGCTAGGTAATGACAGCATGAAGCCGAGCAAATTAAAACGACATCGTAAACGAGTTTACGCGCCATATGAGCCTTCTGCGAGACGAGATTCAAAGCCGCTTCGCTGACATCGATGAGTATTTATCCAGAGAAGGATGAGTGTTGGACCCATGCAATAAGAAAAGTTATTCTCCCATTTAGCACTATGTACCTGTCGGAGTCAGCTTTCAGTGCTCTGGTAAAAAACAGACTATGTTCACCAGGACTTTAGACTGGCTGTCACAACCATCAAACCAAACATCGCATCCCTGGTCAAAGATATGTAAGCCCAAGGTGCCCATTAGTTTATAAATGAACAAATTTGAAGTGGGGAAATTTTGTACGTAACGAACGTAAGTTGTTGACGGGGGGATATCAAACATAAATTGTTCAAAAATGGACACGAATTAAGTATTATATCGCGATCGATCGATCGCCAGTGGTTGGCGCCAGAGCGAACTAGTAACTCATTAAATCATAGATGTGGATCAGAGGTAAATAAACTAGATTTTTTTCAGCGTGAGAAATTGGATGAATGGCGTGTGAAGACGGTCAAATGCGTGTGTCTCACGCTCAATGCATGAGAGTTGGCAACCCTGTAATGACACAGTTTTGAAGTTCAAATGTTTTTTTTTTCATTGTACGCCTGTTGTAAATGGTACACTTGTTGCCTTTTATTCTTTATTGTTATATAAATAAATGTTAATTTCTAATCCCTTTATTCTTTGACATGTTTATATAGGCTGGGGTTAGGCTGGGGGGGGCTGGCTTTTTTTGGACTTGAGTAGGGGGGGCTCCAAGGAAAAAAGGTTGGGAACCACTGCTCTATGGTACACCAAACAAAATCCTAAATAAACTTCAGTACATTCAGAACTCAGCTGCACGTCTTCTCACCCAGTCACGCTCCCGTGAACACATCACACCTGTTCTTCAACAACTACACTGGCTCCCTGTCACACAACAGGGATATTCAATATATATTCAATACATATTCAATATAAAATTCTTTTATTTACTTATAAAACCCTCCACAATCAGGCACCTCCCTACATCACTGATCTGCTCCATCACTATACTTCCTCTCAGTCGCTTTGCTCCTCTGATGCAAATCTTTTGTCCATACCATATAGGACCAAACGTACCTGGGGTGATGGGGCCTTTTCAGTGACTGCACCCACTCTATGGAACTCTGTCCCCAAACACATCCGTGATTCTTCTGATCTTTCCACTTTTAAATCTCTTTTAAAAACTCACCTCTTCAGATCCGCTTTTAATTTATGATGCTACACATTTCTTTTTCTTATTTGTTTTATCTAATACTAATTCTCTTTGTTTCTTATAATGTTGTTCTATATTGTAATGTATTGTACAGTCATGTCTTTGAGTGTCCTGAAAAGCGCTATACTAAATAAAATGTAATATTATTATTATTATAACAAGAACTAAAACAAACACTATTAAGTACAGCATTGTGTAATGTGTCATGTAAAAAATGAGTATAGTGCAAGTGAAATTTTTCAAAAGTGTCTATGTAAAATGACAGTAAATGTGACTTGAGCAGAATGGTCCATGTGCTTAGGTGTTTAGTAATTTAATGACTGAATGACATGAGAGTAAAAGTAAACACAGGGGCTAGTTGGTCAGCACATATATTGGCACCTCCCAGACATGCCATCAGGACCAGCTGCCTTCCTGCGGTTTACTCGTTTCAGAGCTCGGTTCACGTCAGACTTTGAGATGGTGAGAGGGTCTTTCTCACTGATCGGGCTAAGCTAGCGCTAACTTTCCTAACACTGTTTACATTGACATTAACGGTGCTGACCTTGAAACGTGCATAAAATTTCTCATTTTTCTCAATCTCATTTTATACAACTTCATTTTGTACAGAGTCACTCCAGGGTTACATCAAATTATCAGACTTGCATCCCACCACTTATACGTAATCTCAGATACATTTGCCCTTTCTTTAAACATTGCTGACAGTGTGTTTTTGTCCAATATCCCAATCACTTCATATGTATGGCATAGTTGCTGAATTTGACACTTTTATTACTATGGACTATTACTGCAAATAAAGGGGTTTTTTTTTTGGTTGTTTTTCTTAAGACAAAATGCAATGGTCGATTCTCTAAAGGAATTTAAAATGGATAATGACCAAGTCAGAGAGCTTAACTTCCTCCTGTTTGGACCAGTTGGAGCAGGAAAATCCAGCGTCATAAACACCATCAAAGCCGTTTTTGAAGGTCGTTATTGTGTCATTTGTCCAGTAGCAGCACAGTCTACTAAGAGTAATACTAAAACTGTGAGTACATGTTGTAACCCTGCTAATCTGTTCAGAAATGTTAATATGTGAGATGTCAGTGGCTGTACCATAATTTTTATTAATTTTGGTATTTCTATTGTTTTTGCTGGTGATGTTTTATTATTATTACGTGGTATTTACGTGGTTTTTTTCAGTATGAAAAGTATAGTATTAGGAGGGAAGGTGTGATACCTTTGGTCTTCTATGATACAATGGGTGTAGAAAAACAAGAATCTGCAGGAGTTCGCACTGATGACATCATCAATGCCTTGAAAGGACACATAACAGAGGATTATGCGGTAAGATACAAATAACATTCACACCACTGTACAGTATGCTGTGTAACTGAAATAACATTCATGCAGAAGCTTTGGGGGAAAAAAAGATATAAACAAAAGTGAATGAATGTAGTATGTATACCAGATATCACCAAATGGCGGACCGCAGTCCGGATCCGGACCCGAACGCCGTCCTGTCCGGACCCAATCACATTCCTGATTAACTGGATACGGACCCAAATGCCAAAAAAATTTTAACGGGAGACTATATTTTAAACCGCAGAATTTATTTTCAGACGAGTGTTACGTTCGCTGCCCCCCCAACAACTTTCGTTCGCAACCCCCCCCCGCTCAACAACTTTCGTTCGCCACTGCGGACCCGGACCTAAGGTCTGAGCTATCTGCCAAAAATGGACCGCGGAAAGATTGAATTGATTACCCCTGATGTATACTATCCAAGCCAGTATGCCATGTACTTTACTTTGTTTTTCTCCATTAGTTCAACCCAATACTTCAAATTCTCGAGGGAAACCCACAATACCGCATGAATCCCAGCCTGTGTGATAGGATTCACTGTCTTGTCAATGTGGTGCGAGCGGACAAAATCGCACTGATGGATGAGGAATATATCAACAAAATGAAGAAAGTTAGAGAAGCTGCAAGAACAATGGGTGAGTCTCAAGTTTGTTTTTGATTCAGCTTCCCAGCTATCAGGTTAATAAAATATTTTGTCCTGATATAACTGATTTCACAGCAGTGAACGATATGAACATCGACCACCATTTCCACATTTGAATAAAATCAATGGTCAAGATCTTGTAGGATCTTTGAGGTCTTGTAGAGTACATTTATATTTTACCAGTGTTGCGAATAACGCTGTTAAAAATAACGGTGTTAGTAGTAATTTTGTCAGTAACGGGATAATATAATTAGTTACTTTTCCTCTTGTTACAACGCCGTTGACATTACTGGTCATTAAAAGCGGTGCGTTACTATATATTGATATACTAACAGTAATGCGAGCGGACCGCTGCCCAGGCTAGTGAGGAGTAACAGATCTCGATAGGTCACAGTTCTAGGTGTGACACCTGTTTAACTTAACAAGTCAGTAAGCGATTGGCTAAGGCAGCGTTATGGTATCCAATCAGAGCCAGTGTTTTGCACACACGCCGAAGCACGCCAGTTACACAACACAAACGGAGAAGAGACCGAAATGGCGTCAGGTGCAAGCCGAAGAAAAATTTGCATTTTCAAGGCAATATAAACATTATTTAAGAAAATACTTGAAGTTCCTGAACGTCTACCAGACTGGGTATTTGATTTATTTAATTAAGAATAGAGGTTTTATTGTTAAGTTTACTTCTGTTGTAAACAAACCAGTTGTGTCAGGTTGAGAGAATTTAATTTAATTTGATAGATGTAAATGCACTTTATGCTTTTTTTTTTTTTTTTTTTTTTTTACAAAGATTTGGGATTTTAAAGGATTTTATCCTGCACTGGTCTGTTGATGTACAATATCAAAAGTTAAACACCTTTCTGATCTACTCATTTCAACTGACTGTGAAAACTGCTTTTTCAAAAAAATCCTTATTCATTGGCATATAACCTTTTTTTAATTGTAACGCAAATAGTTACTTTCCCTGGTAACAAGTTACTTTTATTATAGAGTAATTCAGTTACTAACTCGGTTACTTATTTGAACAAGTAGTGTCACTACAACTAATTACTTTTTTAAAGTAACGTTCCCAACACTGTATTTTACAGAGATCAGGAGCCAGACACATTTATTATTCTTCAAAAGTCAATTTCTAAAGTTAATTTACTGAAACTGAAAACAAGACAACACAACAAACAACAGGCTACTGTGACGCGCGGTGCAGGGCGAGGGATGAGACACAGAATCTGAGTGTCACTCACGGTCACTTTTATTTTAGCAACAAGTATCGCAGTATGGGCACAGATAGACACTGACACTTGACACAAACGTGCAGACTCAGACAACAACGAGCACAGGACACTGCGCGAACGACAAACCACATAATCCCCACGTGATGACAAGACGAGCCACAGGTGAGACGAATCAGCACAAGACGTAACTGCACCCACGAGTAGACGCAGACAACGTTAACACACGCCCAAAAGGGAGGGGCCGGGGACCTCACCGTGACAGCTACAAAAGAACTAAACTGCAAGCAAACAAGCAAGCTACATTAAAAAAACAGACCTGAAGATAACATTAATGAGGCTATGTTAAAAAAGAAAACAAAGGCTAACAAATACAAAAATACAAATACAATGAGCTAGTCGTATGGCTGCGTACAAAATGAAACCAAAAAAACAAAGCACGTGAAGAACAAAAACACATGTGCCATATGTGACAAAGATTATTACTTTATTCAACCATTAACAACATTCGTTGCATGTCATTATTTTTTTTACACACAATGCTTTACACAATATTTAAAAATTGTTAGTTTCCTAAATTATTTTAGCATAAACCATATCTGCAAATTCTTTTTCTTCTAATGCCAATTCAGAAGAACGTCGCTCAGTAAATGTGTGTTTGTGCTGCAGGGATGAGTGACCATTAGTCAGTAAATGTATTTAATCTGTGTCTGTCTGTCTGTGTGCTGCAGGGATCCTTCAAGTGGTTTTTATGACTGATGTTGATCTTGCCTGTCCTCTGATAAAAGACAGTTTGCGTTACATCTACAGAAGCAGAAAGATCAAAGAAAATGTGAGTAAAATTGCTACTGGGAGCTTGTGTCCGCACTTATGCAGAGATTGTGTATTATGGTGGTGTTACTAGCAAAACTGTGTGTGTGTGGTTTTGTCCAGATGCAGAAATGCAGTAATTTGCTGGGTGTTCCAGTGAACTGCATCTTCCCCGTGAAGAACTACCATGAAGAGACCGATTTGAATGAGGATACAAACTGCCTGATGCTGGATGCCCTAAAACGTATTATACCCTCGGCTCAGGAATATGTGGTCAAATGCTCCACCAACACAACATGATGAAAATTCACAATGATGAAAAATCTTCAATGCTGTTTAATTCAACTTGGTTAATGCCACTTATAGGCAGAAAATGGATACAAAACATACAATTATGTTGAAATATTGTAGTTTTACAGCATAAAAGTACTTATGATCACATTAAAACCATGCTATAATTGAATGAATGAATGAATGAATGAATGAATGAATTAATTAATTAATTAATGGATATGCCAAGTGATTTTTTATGACATGACAAATTTAGCCACATTTCTGATGAAAGTGTAATGGAAATTTTTTGTCCTTTCTACTAACACACACACACATGGATGTAACAACCATGTGATCTATGAGTTCAATACCATATGATGCCTGTGCTGTTCTTTCCTCATCCTTCTACTCAATGTATGTGGGCACCATTTGTTAAAGTAATCATGTGTAATCATGTAATCGTTGGCAGCCTGTAGAGAAGACATGCATTTCTTATGTATCTAAATGACAAAAAAGCCAGTAGTTTTTAGTATAGGCCTAATGGTTCATGATTACAGAGGGGAGGCAGCTCTCTCGGAGTCGCTTTGAGTGTATGTAACACAGATCTCTGGATCGATCTATCTTTAATAAACTTTATTTTACTTTAATATCTTACTCAAAGGCTTCTGACTTTTCTTGTTCACCACCAAGTTTCAAAATTTCAATGACAAAAGAAACCATTTTGAATTTGTGTGTAGTATTTGTGTATAGCATGTGCAGATGATGTGTGCCACTGACTTCTCCAGCTTTTTCCCACTATTTGTTGTGTGAGTGACTACTACTGTTGTGTTTGTATACTGGCCTTCCTAATGTAGTGGATGGTAAGAACCACGATGTAGGGAAAGCTATATACTGTTACCTCCAGTGAGCAGGGAATTACAGGATCAGGTCCTGTCCCCACTGCCCAACTCAACTTTACCCATAAACTATACTGCAAGCTAGGAATTTGAGCTTCAGGGTTTGTTTTTGATCGTCACGGTTTACCTGAAGGAGGATTGTTTGATGCTACCCACTTCGCAGCAGTATTAAGAGAAAAGCTGTCCCTACCCTGGAGAACAGTCATACATCAGACAACGCAAGTACTGAAAATTCAGTTTACTAATATGCCCCAGATTTATATTTAAAGGAAATAATCATGTATAGTAAACACCCAGATAAGTATTCAAAATAAGATGGATAATTAGGTTATTTAGTATAACTCCCAAATTTAAGTCACATAAACCCGGTCCAGAGGTTGCTGTACTAACAAAAAAAAAAACAAACTAAAACTGCATATACATCTTACAATTACCCAACACACGAGAACAAATCTTTACCAGCCCCTACGTTCACTTAACCCCACATATTTTCATGTTCATCTAACAAAATTATTAAGTTAACCAGTGTTATACCATCACAAGTTAGGAACACAAATAGTGAATAAACATTTACGATTCAGAGTAAGTACCGATATGCAGTCTTAGGGTAGGAATCAACAGACGAATGCACAGTTGGCTAGCGCTTTATGATGAGCTGATGCAGACGGAATCGAATTTAGAAGCGCATGGCGTCCACAGCCATTGCTCACGGGAGAGATGTTTACATTAGTTGTCCTCGGCGATTACGTTGCACAATGTAGAGAGATGGTAGTGGAGAGTCTCAATTGGCAGGTGAAACAGAACGCATTAGCGCAAACAGCTGCTCAGCTGCTGTTTAAGTCAGAGGTGAATGGCAATCCTCTGGTTTAACAGAAGCCCCGGGTACGGCGGCGTCGTGTTATAACTTTGGTAACAAAACGGAAAATAAACCGACTGGCAGTGCCAGGTCATACGTGACCCGCAAACAGAACTCTGATTTACTGCTCTACAAAGAAAAGCGCGAGTTCCACAACCCGCAAAATTATAATAACTAACTCACGCACTAGCAGCTTATCCGTCCCAACTCGGCCCGCTCTCTTCAGACAGTCGTCTCGAATCTTCCTCTTCCTTCAGGAATGGTAGACCACACTCTCCGGCACACGGAAGCCGCTATAACGGACGAATCGCGTTGAAAACGTGTATTATTATTTCTCTCCGAAACAAAAGAAAACCGCCGCCATCATAAGTCTCTCCTTTCTCACCAACTTTTCGCGCTTCTCGCTCCCTCTCGGCTGCTCGCTTGCGCTCATTGGCTGACAGTTCACGTATGTGTACGTAATCCACAAGCAGGGTGAATCAATCAGTCCATTCCTCTTTAGACTGTGCATCCACACTAAGTCCAGAGTTAAACGCTCACTTATTCAAAAAAACTTCCGCAGATCCAGATATCGATGGTTCCTCTGCAACATTTGTTTGTTTTTAGTCTTTCGTTATGAAAATAACTACATGCCTAATTACATAGGTATATGCAGCTATCTGAAATGTAATTCTGTAATGTTGATTTCAACAAGACTGCAAAAATGTGGTTAGAATAAAAATAATAATTTAAAGAACAGTGCAAAAATGTTAGTGACCCCACTGTAATGATGGATTGATGGAAAAATCATGACCATTGCTGGGAAAAGATGATCCCTAATTTAAACTGTTCTTTAAACTTTCTTTATTAGCATTTAACAAAACTAGACCTTTGCAGTAGTTAGAATGTATTTTAGCCCAGTGCAGTTATGAAACTGAGGCGAGTTTCCCGAAAGTGATTGAACTTAGCAATTTACAACTTTAAGAACGACATAACTTTAAGAATGCTGTTCTTAAATTCTTAAATTTTAAAGAAAATAAGTGCCTTTAGTGCATACAAGAGATCTGCAATGGACATACGTAAAAATGGCATGACTTCGCTAGTCATGCAAAAAGAAAGGGAGTGGAACTTAGGAAAGAGAGGGCTAAGAGAGGGTGGGGGTCAATCATCTACAACAGCCCTCACACCAGAAGAGGAAAAAGCCCTGGGAATACTGGGCCCAACTGCAACCCATCACTGGGGGGATAGATGTAGCCTCAAATGAGTTCCCGACTACCCCACCTCAACCTGCATCCCCTGTGCAACCTTCTTCTCCCTCCAACAGTCCTGTCCCATCTCCTGGTCCCTCCTCTGCACCATGTACTGAAAGGCCTTCACATGCTCCTGGAAATGAATGTAGATGCAGCGAGGAATTAATTTCTATTGAAAGCCAAAGGCTGCAGATAGAAAAAGAGCGTCTGCAGCTAAGACGGGAAAAGATGCAACAGAGGGAGAGGCACCGTATGGAACTGGTGGAACTAAAGAGGGCAAAACTTGAGATATTGTCCAAGCAACTCCCAATGGCTGAGTTCCAGTTATCCAGGCCCTCAATTTCTGTGCCAATCATATTGCCAACTGAACAAGGTAAGACACTTTGCCATGTAACCATAGTGAATGTAAATGGAAGTTACTGATCTCTGAAATATAAAGAAAATCTAATCAATCTCTAATAGTTAATTTATTATATCTTATTTTTCAAATCCTTTAGTTTTGTGGCAGTTTCATTAATGTTAATATTTTTCTTTCAGACTTCAGTTCTTTTATTGAATTTCGCCTTCCATATTCCTCCCCCTAATTATTGTTGCATTTAATTAGTGGAGTAATTCTCCCCCAATTCCTGGTAAGATAGCAGGAATGTGTACTACTCTTTCCTCATCTTTCTCATCATCTTCCTCAATGTCCTCATCTGGAACGTGCAGCCTGCACTATAATGTTATGAAGCATAGCACATACAACTATTATGGCAGAGCTTTGTGCTGGTGAATACTGAAGCCCCCCTGATGACATGTGAAGGCACCGAAAATGCATTTTCCAAATGTTCAACGCTCGCTCCACAACACTGTGTGTTCTCCGGTGTCCCATGTTGTTGTTCTCTTCAGCCTCTGTCTGGGGATTCAAGACAGGAGTAAGTAAATAGGTGCGGAGTGGATAACCACCATCACCCAGGACGTGTCCACCAGCAAATGTACCCTCAGTTGCCATCTGAAATACTCCTGAATTTGCCCAAATGAAAGAGTCATAAGTACTTCCAGGCCACTTGGCCACAATGTCTGTGAAGACAACATTTCTTCTGGTGCCTCTTGCTAACTCCTCCTGTATGAGACCAAGGAGAGTCATGATCTCCTCTCTAGGCAGGCGACATTTGTCACACAGTTCATCATCAGGGAGATCAAGTTGACCCACACTTAGACGCCAAACTGCGTTAACGAGCTGAACGAGCTGGCTGTCCACGTTGATTACGGCATCTTCTCAAACAACGTCTTTGATAATGGCATAACCACCATTGTCAGCATTTCTCTTAGTTACTTTTATGTGTAAGTAATTAATGAATGAATTTGATTGGTTAAGAGTTAACAAGCTTAGAAGGCCAATTTGTAACCATTGCTTGGGGAACAATATATTATCTGACTTCTACGACTGTTCCACTGGAAAAAATAGCATTTATGCCATTTATATGTGTATATTAATAAATAGTATGTTGTATTTCGTAAAAACAATTATTTCAATTTAGTATGTATATTTATCCACAGTATTGAACTAAGGACATTGGATCTAATTTATGCAACGCAATTACACTTTCAAAAGTACATTTAACTGCTCGTGGATTGGTACACACAAGCATGCATAGTTTGGAGCATTTTTAAAGGGATAGCTAAAGCTAACCAGGGATAGCTTTAGATAACCAGCGGCCTCTATCGTTTTTCAGACCGAACTGCACATGAACTTCAGGTTAAGAACGATCGTAAGTACAAGGTTACGAAGTACTTAGCGTTAAGAACGTTTTGGGAAACTCACCCCTGCTTAACATTTCTGGAAAACTTTCCTAAAATGAAAGTCATAACAAAGGGACTACAACAAAGCCAACGGTGTTAAAACCTAAAGACACTCACCCCTACAGGGTGAAAAAATCTGAACTTTAGCTATTTTGACCAATCAGCATGTTTGCGAGAAAACAATCCAAAATTAGTACAAAAGAGGCAGACTTGAGATGTTTTGGAATTATAGTTCAAATAATGTATTTGTGTCAGTTTTATAATTAAGAGAAAGATGACTGTAGCCACCTACATGTGAACGAAAATCCATGTCACCACACATATTTCACTCACTCTGTTTACTGAGAAGCAAAGATTGCAAAGATTTACAGTACACAGCAGGTTTTGGACATGATCCTCAACCATGTCAACCCCTGTGACTCCGATGGAGAAGAAATAACTCTTGATCAGAGTAGCGGGGTGATCACCCTTAGTGGGGTGGCTGGTCTCCCCCGCGGGGCTAGGTGGCGGGACCCAGGGCCCAGTGGCTGGGAACACCGACCCCGTGCTGGGGCACTGCACGTGCGGGGGGACCTGCGCCACTGCGGGCGCACCGCTGGGTGGGGTGGGTCGGTCTGCCTTGTGTCGGGCGTCGGGTCTGGGCCTTGGGGCTCTGAGGTGCCTGGGTGGTGGGGGTGGGGCGTTGGCTGTTGGGGGTTATCTGGGGTGGGCTTGGGGGCGCTTGGTTTCGGACTCAGACCAGCTTATCTTCTATCCTGTTGATGTCTGTTGTTGATTGTTGTATGATTGGAATGGTTAAGTATATGAGGGAGATTGTATGTGGGTGTATATGTGTGTGTGTAGATGTATATATGGGTGTAGGTGTATGTGTGGGTATATATATGTGTTGCACATATGGGATGAAGGTGTGTGGGTGTATATGTCTGTGAGGGTGAATATATGGGAGGAATGTGTGTGGGTGTATGTGTGTTTGGGTGAATATGGATGTCCAATGTTGTATGATTGGTATGGCTGAACAGGCTACTCTCTGCAGTGGGGGTGGTGGGGGTCTGGGCTTGGATGTGGTGGGGGCGTGTGGTGTCTCCCTGGTCTCCCCGGGTCGACCTCTTACTGCCTCGAGCTGGGGGGCAGTGAAACGCTGTGCCTAATGAGCCAGCTAGTTCGCTGGCTCTCCTCTTCCAGAGGACTATTTCTTCTGGACCTGCGTATTCCCACCCCACCTCCACCCCCCCACACATACAAACACACACACGCAGGCATGTTACCCAGAGGTTGACGAGGTGGGCCTGCTGTCATGGCCTCACCCATCTCCTCACCACTGTCTGTCCCTCAGTTTTTACTGCACTTTAGACATTGAGGGCTTTTGAGGGGACGGTGTGGACAAACACTGACCAGTGGGAGGGCTTTGCCCACGTTTGTCCCAGCACCTACACACAACCCCGCTGGGGCGGGCATGCGGGGGTCACTGGGACCTGCGGCCCTGGGACTCCACGGCTCCTGGAGGGGCCGCAGACGGGAGGGATTCCCTGGTCTCTCATATGGCAGCCAAGGAGGTGTGTAAGGAAAACTTTCAGCAGCAATAGGCCGTATGGTGAACCAGCAAATGCTGCTTATAGAGTGATTTTCGTTCCCACGTCTGGGCACTACTTTTTAAAAAAGTTATCCGTAAAATATCCTGCAGTTTTTTGTCACAGTGCATAAATGTATATACATGTGAATAAAAAAACCCAAAATTTCTATGCTGCTGGTTTTGCTTGTAAGTTAATTTATCTCCATTTTCACAACCTAAAATATATCTCAAACTGTCCTACACATGTACCTAAACATATAAGTAGTATATTAATGCTTTAGTACACTCAAGTGTGAATTTATATTATGGAATATTGGTATCTCTTTGATCTTATATACAGTGCTGTGTAAATGAAATAACAGTCAGCAAAAAGGCATGAACAAAAGGGAATGAATGTAGGCCGTATGTATACTATCCAAGCCAGAATGTTGTTTGATTTTCTTTGTCTGTTTCTTTTAGTTTGACCCTACATTTCAAATCTCTGAGCAACACAAACAGTACCACAAAAATCCCAGTCTGAGTGACCAGATTCACTGCCTAGTGAGTGTTTTTGCAGCAGACAGAATTGAATTAGCTGTCTAGTCATGTCGGGTGAGTCTAGTCATGTCGGATGAGTCTAGTCATGTCGGGTGAGTCTAGTCATGTCGGGTGAGTCTAGTCATGTCGGGTGAGTCTAGTCATGTCGGGTGAGTCTAGTCATGTCGGGTGAGTCTAGTCATGTCGGGTGAGTCTAGTCATGTCGGGTGAGTCTAGTCATGTCGGATGAGTCTAGTCATGTCGGATGAGTCTAGTCATGTCGGGTGAGTCTAGTCATGTCGGATGAGTCTAGTCATGTCGGGTGAGTCTAGTCATGTCGGGTGAGTCTAGTCATGTCGGGTGAGTCTAGTCATGTCGGGTGAGTCTAGTCATGTCGGGTGAGTCTAGTCATGTCGGATGAGTCTAGTCATGTCAGCTGATAAACTTGTTGCTTTTGCTTGATTCCCAGCTATCAAGTTTGAACACTGAATAAATTATTAACTTGCTGTAAAAACAATTTGACAAAAGAAAATATTTTGTTCTGATATAATTGATTCGATTGCATTTTTATAAGCAAAAGTGAAGCTTTCAATATCAAGTCATTCATTTCACACTTTAATAAAAATCAGTGGTCATGATTAACCCATCTTTTAGAGTATATTTACAATTTACAAAAACAGAAGGGATGTATTAGAAAAGTGTTGTTAGCTCAACAGCATGCAGTGTCATTTAGGGAAATAGAAAATAAAAAGTATAAAAAATAACAAACCATCATTGTTTAAATTGAACAAAAAAGCAATCTCTTCCAGCTATCCTTGCTAGATAACATTAAACTTCTTTCTTTTAGTCTGGTCTATGCAGACAGATTATTATAGTTTATAATGTTTTTTCAACCATTAACAATACACATTGCATGTCATCTCCTTTACACAATACTCAGAAATAGTTTCCTAATGTGCTTCATCTGTCTGTGTGCGTGCGTGCGTGTGTGTGCTTGTATGTCCAGTGGTGGATGGTGCTCTGCCACTAGGGTCTGTCCTCTCTCCTCTTCCTGCACCCCATTCAGTCCCCCAGGGGGCTGTGGATCCCGGTAGAGAGTACGCTGTGCGCAATTGGCTGCCGCTTCTCACCGGTGTGTGTGTGATTGGTTGTCTGTGAATTGTACCTGTGTTAAATTGTAAAGCGACCTTGGGAATTTGGAAAGGCGCTATATAAAATCGAACATTCATTCATTCATTCTTTCATTCATCATAAACCAGATCTGTAGATTATTTTGGTCCAATGCCAATCCTGAAGAACATCACTCAGTAAATGTCTGTGCTGCAGGGATACCGCAAGTGGTTTTGATGACTAACGTTGACCTTGTCTGTCCACTGACGAAACAAAATTTGCAGCACATCTACAGAAGTAAGAAAATCAAGGAAAAGGTAAATAAAATTGTTTGTATTGGCACTTATACGGAGATTAACCATTACGGTGGGGTAACTAACTGGCACTTATACGGAGATTAACCATTACGGTGGGGTAACTGGCACTTATACAGAGATTAACCATTATGATGGGGTAACTGGCAAAAAAACAGTACCATTGTATTTTTTTCCAGATGTAGAAATGCAGTAATTTGCTGGGTGTTCCAGTGAACTGTGAACTATCTTCCCTGTGAAGAACTACAATATAGAGACTGTAATGTACACTGTAAAAAAAAACAGTTTTTTTACAGGTTTTTCCCAATAAATTTTACAGTTTTTTCCTGTATTTTAAAATGACAGGGAAAGTGTATTACAATTACCAGAACAAACTGTTTATTTAAAAATGTCATTGATTTTTAAATTTAACAATTGATTTAACAAGAAAAATCTGTATAAATTAAATACATTATAAATCTGTTTTTTAACAATTCTTAGATAATAATTTTAACTAAACAAACTGTAAAAAGAAAGTAATATTGATTAATCTTAATGAGACAAAGTAATAGAATCTTCTGGAATTAATTTCAAGGAAATATTACAAGACAACATTGATGCATGTTTTAATTTAAGTTTTGACATGTTAAATATGTGATTTTCATGTTATAAAAGTGAGTAAAAAGTAAAATGTTCTTGACTGTGATTTATTTTTATATTTATAACATACATAAAGAGTTAAGGCGTTCCAGATCCATCTCATTTTCAATCCACTATTAAATATGCACTGTATCTGTATCACTGTATCTACACTGTAAACCCGGATTAGGTTTTAATAAATTATTTTAGTAATCATTAATTATTATTTCATGTTTCATAAAAAATATTGCCATTACTAAATAAAACTAGTTGTTATCATTATTGAGCTGAAATAGGCATTGCAATGATCATGTTAAGTAAAGATAACTGAATATGTTAAGTTTATGATTGGTAGGGGTGGGGCCTGTTTGAATCGGACCACTGCACAGTGTGCATGAAGAGTTGTTCTGGTTGTGCATATTGTTTGAAGAACCTTTCGTTATCACCCCGCTGCAGCCCAAATGCATGAGTTTTGAAATCAGTGTTTCTTCAAATGAGTATTTGCAACGTCAGCTTTCAGTGCATGTAACTTATTTAGTTAACGCGTAATATATTCTTATCGGTTCATATAGTGCTAGAACATGTGTCTGGCATTCCTGTCCGATCATAGTTTAACTATAACCGTAGCGTTGAAATGTGTGTTCTGACGGTTCGGAGTTTATGGCTCATTTTAACTATTAATGTTATATATATTTTTATATTGAAGCGTCGGTCCAATGGGGGACGGCTGTAACGTGGCTCGCGCCACGGAGCGAGGAGACGGACACAATCGCTGAGAAGAGCGAGATTTATTGCAGGGCATTCCACAATCGTCATCGTAGTGGCAGGCAGGGGTCATAACAGGAGAGCCATCAAGGTTGGACAGGTACAGGGGCATAACGACACGGAAAGCAACAAACGACAGCAGGGCAACACGAAACTGAGAAACACATAAACGGTCAGACATCCAAAACAACCGACAACCAGACTGGGGAAATACAGGGACTATATGAACACTGAACTAAACTAGGAACAGGTGGGGACGATTATGACAGGGGCGTGGCGGACAATCAGGGAATCTCAGAGACAACGAGCGGGGCAGGGTAAACAGGCACGGAACACAGACACGAGGGAACCCAGAGTGGCAGCCACGAGAGGGGGCGTTGCCCTACGTGACAACGGCGCTACTTCCCATGAGTCTCTGCGACTCCGGTATCGTTATCTGTTAATGTGATGTCTATGCATGTGTTGATTAATTGTGTACTTGATTATGTGCATTACTTGGTTTAAGTCCCCCTTCATCAATTTATGTAGTTGTACTGTGTGAATTATTCTATGCCATGTTTGTGTAGTGTTGTCGTGTTATTGCCGTTCTCTCATGTTTTGTGTCTAAATTAAGTCTCTTCTGCGTGATCGTGGGGTCTGGCGTGATTATGTTGTTGAGGCAGTTTGAATTTAAAAAGCCTTGTGCTGCGGTGGATCTGTTTGCTACCTCTCCTTCCTACACCACACTGCAATATTGTTATAATTGAATGTGAACTAGAGTAAAGACCACATTCAATTTTAGGAATATTTCCTTTAAAATGACAGTGTTGCATGTTAAGTGTTATAATCACCGTTTTTTTACAGTTTATGTATGTTTTTTAATTTACAGTACTTATCTGTTTTTTTACATAAACTGTAAAAAAACGGTAATTTTCTGGAAACGGGGGCGCCAGAAAATTGCCGTTTTTTTACAGTTTATGTATGTTTTTAAATTTACAGTACTTATCTGTTTTTTTACAGTAATTTTCTGGCGCCCCCATTTCCAGAAAATTACCGTTTTTTTACACTTTTTTTTTTTACAGTGTATGGATCCATTTCTAGTGTTAGTCCTGTCCATGTCTTTGGTTTTACCCTGTCTGGATCCGCTCCCCAGTAAGTCCAGTCTGTGTCTTCTGTTGTTCCCTGTCATGCCCCTCTCGTTATTCATTCCCAGCCTTGTCTTGTTTGATTCCCCTGTAGTCAGTGTTTAAAAGCCCCATGTTTGCCCTGTTCCCTGGTCGGTTGTTCTTGGTGTGTTAACCCAGTAAGTCTATGTTATGTTTCTATGCTTCTATGCTCCCTGTGAAAATAGTAGTGATGGGCAAATGAAGCCTCTTGAAGCAATGAAGCTTTCCAACCCTTTGCTTTGCAAAAAGGTTCATTACTCGAGGCTTCATTCATCACTCACTAGTGACATCTGCTGGTGAAACTGTAACAGCCTCGTCATTCAGTTGGATCATACTTTCAAAAAATTGTAAATGCAATATTGTCACAGTTTCTAGTAACAGGAGAATAAATTAAATCATACTTAATTGTCATGTTTTAATTATTAAAATGATTTGTAGCCAATCTAATCCTTGACCATCCGTGGTTGTGTTGGGTTTTTTTGTATGTCATGGACTTATTTGACAATGAAGATATGTTGAACTTTACTATATTGGGAATTGAGTGATTGTTGAGGCAGACTGAATATTTTGAGTTAGAAACTGAGTTAAAAAAAACAGAATGTGTTTAAAATAATTGCTTCTTGGGGGTTCTAGATCTGGTTTTGCAGTCATGGCCTGGTAGTGAGGGAAGGGAAATGGTTAGGGAACTGGTCTTGTGACCGGAGGGTCGTGGGTTCGATCCCCAGACCTGAGGCCATGTCTGAGGTGCCTCTGAGCAAGGCCCTTGACCCTCAATTGCTCACTTGTATAAAAATGAGATAAAATGTAAGTCGCTCTGGATGCCAAAGGTGTCTGCCAAATGCCATAAATGTAAAATGTTTTTAACATTACAAATAAGGTTTGCCTCCTCCAATGGTTTTTGATGTGTGAATCTGATGTACATCCTGATCAAACAAAAAGAATTTAGAAAGTTCCAGATTTTAAATGAAAATTTAAATTTAACCACCTACTACAACCCACGAAGTAACAGGGTTCATTGCGCTTTTATTTTGAAAAACGATACACAAAATGAAGCAATGACGTGGCCGATGTTATGCGAGGCCTCGTTTGTTGCTTATCACGTGATTTTGCTCAATATGACACAAGCTCCGAAGCGAGGCTTCATCGGACATGCCCCCTTTTTACTCGGTACATGCCTCGAAGCCTCGCTTCAGATGTCCCATCACTAGAAAATAGCCTTAGATGTTTTCCTGTTCTGTGTATTTTGGATTTGCCTTTTGTCTGTTTTGTTGATCATTGTTTGCCCTGTCTTAATCTCCACCAAGTGTGTCCTGTACAAATCATAGTTTTTATTAAAAGACTCCAAAGATCCGCGTCTGCGTCCAGCCTCCAGTTCTCAAACGTAACAGTAACAACCGACCAATAACTATGGACGCAGTGGACTCCTCTGACCTCCCTCCACTCATCCCACCAGTGTCTCCTAAAGACCGCAAAGAATTTTTTTGGGGGGAGTAGTGGCGGCTCTCATCAAGAGTGGCCGGCCCAGCCCGAGAACGTCAGTATGGCGGTCTTGCCCCCTGAGGATGTCAGTATGGCGGTACCGCCCCCCGAGGATGTCAGTATGGCAATAATGCCACCTCCTGCGCCTGTCCCCGTGACCCGGAAGGGGTCACCACCTGTCCCCGCGACCCGGAGGGGGTCACTGCTTCTTCCGCCTGTTCTCGCGACCCGGAAGGGGTCACAGTCTGTTCCCGCGACCCAGAAGGAGTTGTCGATGGTTCCTGGTCCTGCTGCCCAATGGCAGACCCTGCCTGTCTCCCTGGAGACTATGCTGCCAACTAGTGGGTGTGGACTGCCTGTACTGTCTGCTACAAAAATTGATCCTGTCTCTTTGCCCGTGTTCCCCTTGATCCCCAGTCCTGTCCCTGGTTTTGTATTGGTTCCCGTCCCCGTGGTTGTGTCTGCCCAGGTCTGTGTACCTGTTCGTTTGTCGGTGTCCGGTGGTGTTGTCTCTGTTCCTGTCCCCATGTCTGTTCCCCAGATTATGACCCGCTTCGTTCCTGTGTCTGTGTCCGTCATCCTGAGTATATTTTCCTCTGTGTTTGCCTCTGCCCTGTTCACTGGCCCCACTCCAGTGCCTCGCCCTGGCCCGGTCCGTTCCCCCTTTGTCTCTTGTCGTGTTGCGTCCACGACCAGCTCCCGGCCTGCCTCCGCGTCCCATGTCTCGGCCGTGCCCCATGTCCCGCATCCTGTTTTGCCCAGTCCTGTCCCTCTAGTCTGTCCTGTGGTGTCCTGTCCCTTCCAAGAGTTCCCCATACTGGTCAGTCCGAGTCTCCCCCAGGGCCCTTTGCCCCATGGCCTTGTGTTGCCTCATGTGGTTGACTGTCCTGTCGTGCTTCCCAGTTCCCCATAGTATGCGCCGTGTCTGCCCCTGTTTTGCACCCTTTGTAGTTGTCCGTGCGTGCCTCGGTGTGGCACGCTTTGAGGGGGAGTAATGTAATGTATGGATCCATTCCTAGTCCTGTCCATGTCTTTGGTTTTACCCTGTCTGGATCCACTCCCCAATCAGTCCTATCCGTGTCTTCTGTTGTTCCCTGTCATGCCCCTCTAGTTATTCGTTCCCAGCCTTGTCTTGTTTGATTCCCCTGTAGTCAGTGTTTAAAAGCCCCATGTTTGCCCTGTTCCCTGGTCGGTTGTTCTTGGTGTGTTAACCCAGTAAGTCCATGTTATGTTTCTATGTTTCTATGCTCCCTGTGCAAATAGCCTTAGATGTTTTTATGTTCTGTATATTTTGGATTTGCCTTTTGTCTGTTTTGTTGATCATTGTTTGCCCTTTCTTAATCCCCACCAAGTGTGTCCTTTAGAAATCGTAGTTTTTATTAAAAGACTCCAAAGGTCTGCGTCTGCGTCCAGCTTCCAGTTCCCAAACGTAACAGAGACCCATGTGAATGAGGATATAAACTGTCTGATGATGCATGCCCTAACACACATTGTACCCTGGGCCCATGACTGTGGTCAAATGTTCCACCAAACTAACACACACAGAATAATCTACAATGACAAACTACAATGCTGATTAATTTGACTTTATTAATTAATAATAATTTGGCATTATTGAGGACAAACGTGCACTCACTAAAGCACGCTCAGCATACCTAGCCTCACTGAGAGAAATAAAAACAATCCTAGATTTCTTTTTAATACTATTTCCAAACTTACAAAAAATCAAGCAGGCACAGAACCTCAGATTCCAGTAAACCTCACTAGTAATGTATTTATAGATTTCTTTGATAATAAAATAGAGAATATTAGACAAAATATAAAACCTTTTATTAGCAATACAACTGGTGTGTCATCTGGTTTGGTTGATATTGATTTAAATTACATACCAGGAGAAAAACTTGATAATAATAATAATAATCTTTATTTGTATAGCACCTTTCATACATACATGCAACTCAAAGTGCTTTACAGTATAAATAAAAGAAACATAAAAAGGAGAAGACAAAAAGAAAATGTAAATAACAAAATGTAAAAAAGTAAAGTAAACAATATAATAAAAAAGTAAAGTAAGTAAAACTAATTAAGATAAGTAAATATAAGAAGATAAAAATAAAATATTTAAATTAAAGATAAAAAGAAATAATTAAATAAAGTGACAAATTATAAAATAATAGACTAGAGTTTCTTAACTAAAAGCAGATCTAAACAGGAAAGTTTTGAGACTGTTCTTGAAACTATTCAGGGATGAAATGCCTCTGAGCTCTTCAGGAAGAGAATTCCAGAGCTTTGGGCCATAGTGGCTAAAAGCACCCTCACCATACCAGTCGGCCATTTTTAAAATTCCTCAGATGTCAGACATAGTCCAATTTAAAAACTAGATATCTCAAGTTGTACATATATATAAATTATCATTCATGGCTCAAACTGAAGTAGACAGTTGGGGGAACATATTGATACCAAGACATATGATATTGAAATGTATTTTTGTTTTTTGAGCCTCTATCGCAGATGCTAATATGCCAAGAATGTCAGAAATGCACACTGGAATTTGAAGTATCACAAGCATGTATATTCACATAGTTATTCAAATCTCTTATTGGAAATTGCAAAAAGTTTCGCTATGGTCTTTTCTAATAACACAGAAAAAATGAAGCAAATCCATGCAAGCATTGCAAAGTTATTCCACTTTGTTCCAAGCAATGTCAAGGTCACCACACCCTGTCCAAATGTGCTAAGTATGTGCCACACCCTGTACACACCCGTAGCCAACCAAGCTAACATGCTAACAAATTCCATACACGAAACCGATGAGCCATTTGAAACAACAACGCTGCACATATTACAGAAAGACCAGAAAATTCCAATGACTAAATTTCATGTCCAAATATGAACGTTATGATATCATTGTCCAATATAGTCCGACAGCATAAGCTAGGTTACCGTAGCCAACTCCGGTAGCATCCGACACGATACAGAGTGCTGCAGCACTCAAATGCTCTAAAACTGTTTATAATCTAACGCTTAGTTAATGTTTAGTATTAGAATATATATATTGTACAATATCGCTTATGAAAAATTATCCATTGTTACTCACAGTACGTAGAATCGCGTCGTAGCCGGTGTACCGTCTCACTTCCGGGTTGGCGAAAATTCCGAAAATTGCCCATATATTCCACACAAAGTAATCCATTTATGTTCAAAAGTAATCCGTTTATGTTCAAAAGTATCCACAATTCGCATAAAAACGAACAAAATAATCCATGGCTGCTTCAGTTTCGCCGAAGAGTGTGTTCTGGGGAGCTTAGCTTAGGTTAGCAAAGGGTTAGCTTATGTTGCTATGCTAGCGGCCGAAATTGGAAATGAAGCGCCAGTTTCCGAGGGCTCAATTTAAAAATATACTTGACCAATCATGTCATATGAGGGCTGGTTAGCTTCGGAAGGAAGTAAACTATTGGTTAGGACAGCTTTCAATCACTTCTGAGGCTCCAGCTTGTCTCTGTGGGCTTATTGGTTCACCCTCCCCCCCTCCCCTTCGCACCTCGCCGGGGGAGAGGTTGTAAAACCTGTCATTCAAAGTCACTACCCCACTTTAGACCAATAAAAACCACTCAAATCAAAGCAGAACCGCTGCAGCTTTGTAATGAGGGGTCAAATCAGCGTTAAGAACGCTTCTGTGACGCTTAGGGGGCAGATTTGTCGGAGTGTCTCATTCAGGAAGCGGATTTCGGAAAATTTTGCAGTGAGGTGAGCAAGCTTTTTAAGGTACTTAACCACAACGGATCTACGCTGTTAAGGTCTTAAATTAAAGCCTTATTAGTAAACGATTTTTAGGTGACAAAACATTAAGAGATTTCACAACATAAATATGTTTTGTAAACGGATATGTCGGGAGACCCCCTCGCGGGGTGCACTTTTGTGGTCAACTTCAAAGCCGGATATCTCGCGATCGGCTGCACGTAGACATCTAAAACTCAGTAGGCATGTAGATGGGATAGGAAATTTTGATTTAAGCGCTTTTGTTCGGAGATTCATTAATGTTTAATATGTTTTATATCGCCGTAAAGGAGCTGGGGGTGCTTCTGCAGAATAGGAATCACCAGTAGATTACTGTTTGAAGACCTCAGAGACCTGAGGTCTCAGAGACCTCAGAGACCTGACTGGATGCTTTTCATCCACTCCCACAGTATTGATCCCACATCAGAATTAGAGAAAATAATTTCTTCCTTAAATTGTACTACCTGCACACTAGACTCAGTTCCCTCAAAGTTATTAAAAGAGGTATTACCAGCTGTAACTGAACCTCTTCTAACTATAGTTAACTCATCCATTACAATAGGTCACATGCCCAAATCATGTAAATTAGCAGTTATTAAACCTCTGATCAAGAAACCAAATCTTGATCCGACTGTCCTATCTAATTATAGACCCATTTCTAACACATCATTTATATTTAAGATCATAGAAAAAGCTGTTGCCCAGCAATTATGCCTATATCAAATCAAATCAAATATATTTGTATAGCGCTTTTCACAACAGATGTTGTCACAAAGCGCTTTACAGGATTTACAAGGTTAACAATACTATGGGTCCAAATCCCTAATGAGCAATCCAAAGGTGCCCGTGGCAAGGAAAAACTCCCTAGATGGTGGGGAATAGGAAGAAACCTTGGGAGGACCAAGACTCAAAAGGGAACCCATCCTCCATTGGGCGGCCCGTTAACACACAAATTACACAAAAACAAATTATACAGATGAATACACAAGTCACAAACAAATCACACAATCAGGCAAAGTATAAGGTAACTAGAATGAAAGTTCTGGGTGTTGATATCATCAATGTAAATGATGTTTAGGAAAAATTGAGGCCTGTGTAAGAGATATTAAATGCTGGATGTCTCTAAACTTCCTCCAACTTAATGAAGACAAAACAGAAGTTCTGCTTCTGGGCCCTAAGGCCTCAAGACAGAAAATACCAGATCTAATGCTTAATCTCGCAGACTACCCCATTACACCTGGTACAGTAGCCAAAAACCTAGGCGTCATACTCGACTCCGACCTATCATTTGATAAATACATAGATAATACTACTAGGATAGCTTTTCTACATCTCCACAACATTGCCAAATTAAAAATTGCATTATCACAGGATGATGCAGAAAAATTGGTGCACGCCTTTGTTAGCTCTAGATTAGACTACTGCAATTCACTACTGTCAGGATTTTCAAATAGGAATCCAAATAAACTTCAAATAGTTCAAAATGTCGCAGCCAGAGTTCTGACCAGAACTAGAAAATTACAGCATATTAGACCAGTCCCATCAACCCTGCATTAGCTCCCAGTTAAATTCCGTATTGATTTTAAAATTCTATTATTAACTTATAAAGCACTGCAAGGGCTTGCTCCTGAATACCTCCAGGAACTTATTTCCTACTATGAACCCCCACGTCCACTAAGATCACAGAGTGCTGGCCTTTTATAAGTTTCACAAATTAACAAGGTAACAGCAGGGGGAAGAGCCTTTTCTTATAAGGCCCCCCAGCTTTGGAACAACCTGAAACAAAGAATGAACAAGTAGGACAATGGGACACTTATAAATATTGCACCATCCCAACTACATGCAAACATAGAAAAATAGTGGTCTATTCATTCTTCAACTCATTCTTCAAGCATGAGGCAACCTGCACTGGTTAGTATTTCTGTTTAGATATCATCCTGTGTTACTTAATTTAGACTACTTGTGCTATTGTTTCATATTTTGTTGGATGTTGAATAAATCTAGTTAATTGTGTAGCCATTGCCTTCCTTATTTATAGCTGTACTGGGACCACTGTTGCGAATAACGTCGTTAAAAATAACGGTGTTGGGTAACGGCGTCATTTTGTCATTAACGGGATAATATAATTAATTAGTTTTCCTGTCGTTACAACGCCATTGACGTTACTGATCATTAAAAGCGGTGCGTTACTATATATTGATATACTAACAGTAATGCGAGCGGACCGCTGTCCAGGCTAGTGAGGAGTAACAGATCTCGATAGGTCACAGTACTCGGTGTAACACCTGTTTAACTTAACAAGTCAATAAGCGATTGGCTAAGGCAGCATTATGGTAGCCAATCAGAGCCAGTGTTTTTACACGCGCGCCGAAGCATGCCAGTGACACGACACAAATGGAGAAGAGGCAGAAATGGCGAGTCAGGAGCAACGAAGCCAAAGAAGAAAGCCAAAGAAAAATTAGCATTTTCAAGGTGGCGATATAAACATTTAAGAAAATACTTGAAGTTCTTAAATGTCTACCAGACTGTGTATTTGATTTATTTAATTAAGAATAGAGGTTTTATTGTTAAGTTTACTTCTGCTGTGAACAAACCAGTTGTCTCGGGTTGAGAGAATTTAATTTGATAGATGTAAATGCACTTTATATAGAGTAACTTTACTTTTGCTTTTTTTTTTTTTTTTTTTTACAAAGATTTGGAATTTTAAAGGATTTTATCCTGCATTGGTCTTTGGATGCGCAATAAATATATCCTTATTAAAGTTAAGGTGACCAGTTAAACACCTTTCTGATCTACTCATTTCAACTGACTATGAAAACTGCTTTTTCAAAAAAATCCTTATTCATTGGCATATAACCATTTTAAACTGTAATGCAAATAGTTACTTTCTCTGGTAACGAGTTACTTTTATTATAGAATAATTCAGTTACTAACTCAGTTACTTTTTTGAACAAGTAGTGAGTAACTATAACTAATAACTTTTTTTAAGTAACGTTCCCAACACTGACTGGGACAGATGAGCTCATTATTAGTATCAGGTAAAGGTAATCAATGCTAACACCCATTCCCTATAAAGCTTCCCATTTGCTGCACATGTTTATAGATGAACCTTTGACAAAGCATGATATTGTTTATAGCAAGGAACTTTTATAAAGTTGTTAAGGTATGTTTAATACCCTGGGCTGAGCTATTTCAGAAGAGTTCCTTTTGATTCTTACCAAATATTTTGTATTTTTGGAGTCAAATATTTTGGTTTTTATGCATGTTAATCCTTCTCCTGCACCTATTTCCATCCCTGGTTTTAGGAAAGTGGGTAGGGTAGCTAATATCATAACCAAAACCCCTACACCATTAATAAACAGATCATAATATGGCATTGTATGAGTGCCTGAGTATCATTTTAGCTTGAGAACTATCACACCTTCTGTATGCATTCCTGTGGGAAAGGTTATGGACTGTTTTTGCTTTCCATTGCACTGATTTTAACTGGAGTTCAACTGAAGGCAAACACAAGGGGGTCTCAGTCACTGAAATTATCAGTACTTTCAGTTGAGTGTCAGTGATATTGCTCTCTATCCCGAACTGCACAGAGAACATGTGAATAAATATTTTTGTGAATTAATACTGTCCTTCTCTTTCCAATAGAATTAATCACAGTTTTGGGTAACAAACAAGTGGGAATTGGGAAAAAAATCAGTCTTTCCTGTGAGACAAACACAGAAGGATTAAAAGTGACATGGGAGAAGGATGGAGAAAAACTGATGTGTGTGCAGGACAAACACATCATGAAGCAAAATGGTACAAAGTGTTTCTTGACAATCCTGAATGCTGATGAGGGAGATGAGGGGAATTATACCATACAGCTGGAGAACAAATCGGGTACTGCCTCCTGCTCTGCCATGGTGATTGTTGGTATGGAGTGACTTTCACCCTCAAACTTATTTTTGATCCCTTTAAATGTACAAAAAAGGTATCTTTATGATAATAGTGAGAAGATTATGAAGAAACCATTATTGAATTTTCTATATAGATAGAAAAATAGAGCTTTCACAGACTTGGAATTAAACAATCACTGTTTAGACCATTACCTTTAATATTACATGCTGCATCCAAGAAGCAAAAGCTGTTTCTTAATTGAGGCTGGGAACTCGGTTTAGAAAAACTCAGCCACTGTCATTAATGTGCACCCTTTCAAGTGCTTTACTAACTCCTGCTACATATCCTGTGTTTCTTACAGAACTCAAGGAGTGGAGGACAGTACAATGGAAGTAAGTCCACAGTCATTCTGTAATATTGGGTCTGTCCCAAAACCCAGTGAGCTGCTTAAGTAGGCACTGATTAGGCAGCTGTTTAAGCATTTTAATACACATCTATCCTCATGTCACATCCAGCTCCGCCCGCATTCCCAGTCTCGTGTAGTCTGCCCTAGCCCCGCCTTGTTTCCCCCGTTTCTTTGGTTTCCCTTCTATGTCACGCACCTGTCCTCAGTGTTTCCACCTGCGTCTCGTTTTAGTTCCCTGTTTCTATGTATTTAATCCCCTCTGTTTTATCCCCTCATTGTCGGTCTTTGTAAGGTTTTCCGTATGATCCTGTGCTCTATTCCCTCCGTGTTCTTTAGCCGGTGCTCCCTCCTTAGTTTTCACCTGTCTTGCGTATTTCCCTTTGTCTATTTGTTATTAGCTCTGTTTTACATTTCAGCGTCTGTATTGGTTTCCATTCTGTCTCGCTACATAGTTGTAGCATAGTTGTAGCGTAGTTGTAGCGTTCGTTTGGCATTTCTAGGTTCTTGTGTCATATTTACTGTGCGTTGCTGCCTTCATGTTCGTTTGGTTTGACTGTCCTGTTCAAGTTGTATGTGGTTGTTAGTATGTCCATCGTCATAAGTAAAGTAGGTTGATGGGGTTGCAACTTATCCCTATAACTCCATTTATTTCCCTTAACTTTTCCCTTAAGCTATTCTCACTTTATACGACTCCATACGACTCAAATTATCACACTTATAAGTAATCTCAAATACATTTGCACTTGCTTCTGACAGTGAATCATATCTATAATATATGACTGACAGCGTAATCTAGCAGCCAGAATTTGCACATACTGAAAAGAGCAGATGGTTCTGTTAGGGATACCAGTGAGAAGGGAGGCACAGTAAAGTGGGACCAGTGGGACAATGTGAGCATGAACCAGTATCTCATGAAGAGTAATGGGTGAAGACAAGTAAAATTGCAGAGATGGAAAACAGAAGTTTTGTCTACATCCCTCATGTGAGATTAGAAATAAAGGATATAATCACAAAGTATATATGGGTTATGAACTATCGTTAAAGGATTTACAGTGACACCACCTAAACTGAGTGTGAAGTTAGTCGAGTTTAGTCTCCTCATTGACTGAGGTATTGAATGCAAGATGTTAGGGCAGAGGGTGGCAGTGGTGTGCTCCTCGTCCCGGTGTTCAGGTGCCAACTGCACACACGGATAACGTAACAACTAGTTCAAAGAACTACGACTTTAATTTAACTTTTACGACTTTAAAGGATAGAAGAAACACCAGACCATCTTCCAAGAACAAAACCGAGAGTTTATTTTTAACTGCAGCCGAAACTGAGCGGAACTTCAGCAGTGCACCGGTAAGGCAGAGCAATGGCTCTGCGTTTCTAACGGCAACGGAGTAGCAGCGACCGGACAGTTGTTAGCAAGCGCTAACACAACAAAACAACAAAAACAACAAAATAACGGTGCCGATACATACAACTGACAACAGACAGACAGACGGTTAAGGACAACATCACCCAAAAATGAAAAAAACGGCAATCCGTTAAGTAGAACTTGCTTCCCTACCCAGTTAAGTAGAACTTGCTTCCCTACCTACCAAACCATTGAGACTGTGTCTGTTAACCGTGGCAGATATAGGAATAACAGGGCGATATGTTTTAAAAATCTAATTAAAATTAAATTATCAACATGAAGTGAGCAGCAATATTAAGCTAAGGCTAGGACTTCTAAACATTAGATTGCTTGCATCAAAAGCTGTGATAGTAAACGGAATAATCTCAGATAACAGACTAAATGCACTCTGTTTAACAGAGACATGGGCTAGAGTAAACGAATATGTAAGTTTTAATGAAGCAGCTCCTCCTAGATACAGTTATGTTCATCAGCCCCGTATCATAGGGCGTGGAGGTGGAGTAGCCACAATATATGACACAGACAGCCCCGTCGACAGGGGGGGATAACCGGGTCTGTTGTCCCGGGCCCCAGGGCCAGGGGGAGCCATCAAAGAGCCCAGCAATAAATTTTTTATTTAAAGTCTATAATTTTTAAATAATCTTGAAATCTTTCATTAATATAAAATTCTGTACTCAAAATAAGCTCAATGGCTAAAATATATATGTTTTTTTACCTCAGGCATGAAAATGGGTCAGGGGTTAAAAAGGTGAGAAGACCGGGGGGGCGGGGCATGTGACGTCATGGGGATACGACGACGGGGCGTTGACATGTGACGTCATGGGTATACTGCGGGGGGTGGGTTGGGGGTGGCTGCTGGTGTACGGGGATACAGCGACAGGTGATGCCAAATATTACGGAGCTCGTAAGGTGACGTCATGTAAAAAATATAATAACGCGTGGCCACGACATACTAACGCATGCGAATGACTTACTATCTCATTCCCACGCGATAATAAGTCGTGGCCACGCGTTATTTATTTATTTTTTACATGATGTCACCTTACGGGCTCCGTAAAATATAGTAAAATCCATAAAAACATTTTTTTTTTGACTGTCATGTCAATGGATTCAATATAAACGCAATCCGTAAACGCAAGAAGCCGCTTTCGCCATTCCGGATGGCTCAGTCAAAACCATTACGTCTTAATGAACCAATACATACATCAGCGGTGAAAATTATTGTAAAAATACCAGGTTTACGTGTTTTTATTTTCTAACATGAGCTAAAGCACAGGGTAGACTCAAACGACAAGAGTTTACAACTTCATTTTCAACCTTTTCAGCCCTGGTGCGAATGTGATCCTCACACGTCCCTGGATTCACCAGTTACAACTACAGACACACTAGAAAAAAATCTTGTTTCTTATTTTATGTCACCGTTAACTACACGGGGTTGACGCGAACTTAAATAGGTAGATAGATGGGCCTATTATCACAAGAGCTTGTGGTTAGATCTGACAGTGTTCAACGCTGTAGCGAACGGCAGTAACTTTGTTTTACCGCAAAATATGAAAACGATTGAAACCATTAATAACCCAATTAAATCCACCCAATTAAAAATGTACGATGTGGTAAATGTAGTGGTAAATGTACGATGTGGTAAATGTAGTGGTAAATGTACGATCTGGTAAATGTAGTGGTAAATGTACGCTTTTCTGACTTGTCCGCGGTATAGCACTAAGTCCTGCTTCTCGTCCCGCTTAGCAGTAAATGAATAACATGAATGAAGAACGTTCGTATGATTGAAACGCTATTTGGCCTCTATGAAGGTTCTGGGCGGAAACTGCTAGCCACTGTCATTGAAATAGCCAATTTCGGAAGTGCTCTGTTTGCTAATTAAGTCAATATGATAATTAAAATATAATCTCCCGACCCCCCCCCCCCCCCCCCCAAACAAAAAACTCATCGGATCTACACGATTCACGTAGGTCACCCTTTTCAACTTCAAAACGGCGAATTTCGCCGAAAGGTGACAGATTTTCATGCCTGTACCTATCTGCATATTTTCCATTAAGTGCATACACCCCCGCCTCCCACTAGAAAATGGTTTGATCCAGCACCGACCGTAACCGGCTGGTACCCGCCCAACAGCGGGAAATACAGTGGTGGATAGTTAAAGTAAATACAGAAATCTGGAGCGCAGAAAAGAAAGTAAAAACATTTACCTCACGAATTTAGGCTAAAGTACTTGAAAATGTTTGAAATTGCAACTACTTCTGAACTACTGAACAGTTCTCGTGAAGACGTTAAGATTGGGCGTTTTGAAAATAAACAACCATTAAATACTGTGATAAGAAGCGAATTGTTTCTAATCATTTCGATTATATGTATAAATATTTAACTTAATTAAGTTTAACGTGCTGGAAAATATTGAAATGGACCTTGAAAGTGACGTACAAGTGCTTGAATTCCACCTTATAAAGGTGTATGAACCCTGCAAACATGACTTTGTTCATTGCGCTGAGGCGCGGCGCGCGCGAAGTTACAAAATTCGAGAGGTGCACGATCAACAGCGCGTGAGGCCACTCGCGCACGGGCGGTACGACTGCGATTACGTCATTTTCGTGCAAACCCTCGCGCCGCGTCAAATATAAACCAGTCAGCTGTCAGAAACAGCTTTGATGTGTGGCTATATTATATACTATATGACCTAACTCAAGTATTGTCTGCATGACGTGCGCGCGCGGGTGGGGGGGGGGATGACATGAAGCTTTCTTGTCCCGGGCCCCAGCAAGACTGTCAACGGGCCTGGACACAGATATAGGTTTTACTGTAAAACCAACCATGTACGAAAGACTAGCACTGAAGCCGAACCCCGCCCCCTTTCGCGGGCAGTTTAGTCAGTTTTGTACGGAGCATAGAGCATACGTTCAGCTTTGCTGCTTCATGCAAGTTATTGCTTCAGTTGGCTAGATCACAGCTTTAAGATGACAGCATGTGAAGAGTTGTGTGCGTACATTCTAACCAAGTAAGTGTTATTAAGTGTTTAGATAACTAGCTAGTAGGTAGTTCCGAAGTTTATATGTTGTAGTGTTGATGTGCAACTATTGTTAGATTGGCATGCTAATCGCGATTAGCATGCTAAGCAGAAAACCGCAAGTCATGTTAATTCAGTATGTTGATTAGCCTTATTCTGTGTTCACAGACCACACACACACACACGCACAAACGCAACTGAGACTCTTACTCATGTAATCGAAGGGTGAAGTTTAATAAAGAGACAAAAGGAAAGAAGACAACCGCTTCGTGGTGTTCTTACCGACACCCCCCATACAACACGCATCCTAAGATCAGAACCAGCACATACAGTCCTTTAAAAGTTCTCAATTACAAACCACCTCTATCAACTCATTCGAAGCTTTGATAGGTGAAATAGGCAATAATCTCATAGGCAATAAAACAAAGCTTAAACTAGTGACCATCTATCGACCACCGGGTCCTTACTCAGAATGTCTTAAGGAATTTGCTGAGTTTCTTTCGGAATTAGTCCTGACAATTGAAAGATTTGTAATTGTGGGTGATTTCAACATTCATTATTATGTAGGTGCTGGCCAAATTTATTTAGTAATCAGTCTCATAAAATTACCTACGAAATGGAGGGAGTTCAGACCGTGTTAAATTTACCCAAATTTTATATAAACTCATTTAACTAAGGTCGCCACTAATTGTGGTCAACTCCCGTAGCCCAAATTGTTTGATTAACAAACTATGAATCTGAAGGTTACAGTTCAAATAATAGTTCTGGCTTCAGGTTGTAACAGAGAAACGACGACTCAAACCATCAATCAATCAATCAATCAAATTTTATTTATATAGCGCTTTTTACAACAGTTGTTGTCACAAAGCAGCTTTACAAGTGCCCACTGAAAACCACGTTCGATTCCATCCTAGACTCAGTAGGTATAGCCCAAAATGTGACAGGACCTACTCACCGCTGTAAACACACCTTGGATTTAATACTTACTTACGGGTTAAACATAGAACATTTGGCAATTATCCCCCAAAATGACGCCATTTCAGATCATTCCCTACTGATATATGAAATAGCTTTACACGATCTACATCAGATGCACCATACAAAAACCACATGCACTTCCGACACCGCAGCAACATTTATTAACATACTACCAGAGCTACCGAGCACTATGCCATTGCAGCCCAATGAATTAGAACAGGCAACACAACAGTTTTATTCCACACTCAGCAATACCTTAGACAGTGTAGCTCCAGTTAAAACAAAATTAATTAGGGAGAAAAGGCTTGCACCATGGTATGACGACCACACTCGTCTTCTAAAACAGGCAGCTCGAGCAGCGGAGCGCAAATGGAGATCCACCTCACTAGAAGTGTTTAGAATCGCATGGAAAGACGCCGTAGTCAAATATAAACATGCCCTAATAAAAGCTAGAGCCTCATGTTATTCGACACTAATAGAAAACAACAAAAATAACCCTAGATTTCTCTTCGCGACTGTATCAAAACTAACAAGAAATATCAATGACACTAGTTCTAATACGGCACTTACACACATTAGTGATGAATTTTTAAACTTTTTTAGTAATAAAATAGATATTATCCGACTACAGAGTCATAATACATCACAGCCTAACCTCCAATCCAACCCCAGTAGTATAGGTATTAGTAACTACGCATCCGAATATATTACTGAGCTAAATGGCTTTGACCCTATATCGCAAAAAGAGCTCACAACACTAATTCATTCGTCTAAGCCTACATCATGTATATTCGACCCAGTTCCAACCCGTCTATTCAAAGACCTACTCCCAACTATTGCAGGGCCCTTACTTAATATGATTAACAGTTCCCTTAATTTAGGATATGTGCCCAAACAATTAAAATGCGCCGTAATTAGACCCTTGATTAAAAAACAGAATTTCGATCCACAGATTCTAGCCAACTATAGACCAATTTCTAATCTCCCATTTATCTCTAAAATTCTAGAAAAAGCAGTTTACAATCAGCTAAACCATTATCTCCAATCAAAAAGTTCCAATCAGGATTTAGACCGAACCACAGCACTGAAACAGCTTTACTCAGGGTAGTGAATAATTTACTGATATCGTCAGATAATGGGCTCATCTCGTTCCTTATACTGTTAGATCTTAGCGCAGCTTTTGATACTGTAGACCACAACATTTTGCTGGATCGACTAGAAAACACAGTAGGTATTAAAGGAGTTGCACTCTCCTGGTTTAGATCATATCTGACCGACCGCTTCCGATGTGTAAGTGTTAATAATAAAACATCTAAATCTGTTCAGGTTAAATATGGTGTCCCACAAGGGACAGTCCTAGGACCACTTCTATTTACACTTTACATGTTACCCTTAGGCGAGATTATGCATAAGCACAACATCAGTTTCCACTCCTACGCAGACGACACTCAACTATATTTATCTGCTAAACCCGATGATTTAGGTGTAAACAGTAAAATCGAGAAGTGTGTAGAAGAGATAAAACATTGGATGGCGTGTAACTTTCTAGCACTAAATCCAGATAAAACAGAGCTAATAATAGTTGGGTCTAGGGCAGCGAGAGACAAGATACGTACTGTAGCACTGAATCTACATTCCTTTACTATAACCCCCAGCGCAGAGGTAAAGAACTTGGGTGTCACAATAGACCCAGATCTCTCGTTCGATACACACATTAATAATACAACTAGGGTAGCATTCTTTCACTTACGCAACATTGCTAAAATTAGAAATATAATAAACACTAGTGAATAGTTAATTACTAGAATTAAGAACTAAGATTAATTAAGAACTAGTGAATTGCAATAGTCTTCTAGCTGGATGTTCTGGTAAATCGATAAACAAACTCCAGCTTGTTCAGAACGCAGCAGCGCGAGTTTTAACAAAAACTAAAAAATTTGATCACATTAGTCCCGTACTATCGTCATTACATTGGCTGCCAGTTAGATTCCGTATTGACTATAAAATACTTTTATTAACATATAAAACACTGCGTGGCTTAGCTCCAGAGTATCTTAGTGAACTTATTGATCATTACAACCCAGTGCGTTCACTTTGTTCACAGGATGCAGGCTTATTAACTGTTCCTAGGATCAAAAAGATCACAGCAGGTGGAAGAGCCTTTTCTTTTAAAGCTCCACAAATGTGGAATAATCTTCCTGCCTTTATTCAGAACTCAGACACAGTCTCAATGTTTAAAATTCAACTAAAGACTTATCTGTATTTTGGCCTTTGAATAATCTGTTACATATTTACCACATCACATGTCTTTCTTCTCCGAGGTTCACTTGGGGAGTAACACTGGAGTTGGAGCCTAGAATTCCAGTATCATCGCTCAGACACTTAATGAAAACCTGGCGTTCATCATAAGACATTTACATTGACAATATCAACACCCAGAACTTTCATTCTAGTTACCTTATACTTAGCCTGATTGTGTGATTTATTTGTAACTTGTGTATTAGTCTGTATAATTTGTTTTTGTGTAATTTGTGTGTTAACGGGCCGCCCAATGGAGGATGGGTTCCCTTTTGAGTCTTGGTCCTCCCAAGGTTTCTTCCTATTCCCCATCATCTAGGGAGTTTTTCCTTGCCACTGTCGCCTTTGGCTTGCTCATTAGGGATTTGGACCCATAGTATTGTTAACCTTATAAATCCTGTAAAGCGCTTTGTGACAACATATGTTGTGAAAAGTGTTATACAAATGTATTTGATTTGATTTATAAAAAAAAAATCGTTTAAACATTGCTGACAGTACAGACAAGGAGCATTCATTTTGTGTTTTTGTCCAGTATCCCAATCACTTCATATGTATGGCATAGTGGCTGAATTTGACAATTTTATTACTATGGACTATAACTGCAAATAAAGGGTTTTTTTCTTTTGGTTGTTTTTCTTAAGACAAAATGCAATGGTCGATTCTCTAAAGGAATTTAAAATGGATAATAACCAAGTCAGAGAGCTTAACTTCCTCCTGTATGGACCAGTTGGAGCAGGAAAATCCAGCATCATAAACACCATCAAAACCATTTTTGAAGGTCGTCATTGTGTCATTTGTCCAGTAGCAGCACGGTCTACTGAGAGCTTTACTAAAATGGTGAGTACATAACCCTGCTAATCTGTTCAGGAATGTTAATATGTCAGATGTCTGTGGCTGTACCATAATATTTATTAATATTGGTATTTCTATTGTTTTTGCTGGTGATGTTTTATTATTATTACGTGATCTGTTTTTTTCAGTATCAAAAACATAGTATTAGGAGAGAAGGTGTGGTACCTTTGGTCTTCTATGATACAATGGGTGTAGAAAAACAAGAATCTGCAGGAGTTCGCACTGATGATGTCATCAGTGCCTTGAAAGGACACATAACAGAGGATTATGCGGTAAGATACAAATAACATGCACATCACTGTACAGTAATAATGATAATCTTTATTTGTATAGCACCTTTCATACATACATGCAACTCAGTGCTTTACAGAATAAAAAAAAACATTTCAGTATACTGTGTAACTGAAATAACATTCATGCAGAAACTATTGGGGGAAAAAAGGTATAAACAAAAGTGAATGAACGTATGTATACTATCCAAGCCAGTATGCCATGTACTTTGTTTTTCTCCATTAGTTCAACCCAATACTTCAAATTCTTGAGGGAAACCCACAGTACCGCATGAATCCCGGCCTGTGTGATAGGATTCACTGTCTAATCAATGTGATATCAGCGGACAAAATCGCATTGATGGATGAGGAATATATCAACAAAATGAAGAAAGTTAGAGAAGCTGCAAGAACAATGGGTGAGTCTCAAGTGTGTTTTGATTCAGCTTCCCAGCTATCAGGTTTGTAGACTGAATTATTAGCTTATATTATTACAATAATTATTATTGTAAAAACAATTATGTGACCAAAGAAAATATTTTGTCCTGATATAACTGATTTCACAGCAGTATGTGAAGATATGAACACCGACCACCATTTCCACATTTGAATAAAATCAATGGTCAAGATCTTGTAGGATATTTGAGGTCTTGTAGAGTTTTAAAAAATATATATTTTACAGAGATCAGGAGCCAGACACATTTATTATTCTTCTAAAGTCAATTTCTAAAGTTAATTTACTGAAACTGAAAACAAGACAACACAACAAACAACAGGCTACAAAAGAATTAAACTGCAAGAAAACAAGCAAACTACATTAAACAGACCTGAAGGTAACATTAATGAGGCTATGTTAAAAAAACAAAAGCTAACAAATACAAAAGAGCCACAGTCGTATGTATGTGTACAAAATGAAACCAAAACAACAAAGCACGTGGAGAACAAAAACACGATATGTGCCATATGTGACAAAGATTACACTATGTAACAAGATTTCGGAGGTAATTGAAAACTCTTGACTCCTTATCTAGAACCCTGACAAATTGTTTTATGAGCCCCAACTTGATGTGTAGTGGTGGCATCAGCACCTTGCGTGGGTCCACCAGTGGCTCCCACTTTACATTGTTCTTCCCCACAGTGAACTCTGTCCACTGAGGCCAGTCCCATCTGTGGTAGTGCGCTTTAGTATCCCGGCTGTCCCAAAGGCAAATAAAGCAAAGATACTTAGTAAAACCACCTTGGAGGCCCATCAGGAATGACACCATTTGACACCAGCAGAGTACTTTTTCGCTCTTGTCTTTATAAAATGGCCACATACTGTACATAGCAAAATGCGTCTGCTGGATGTATGCAACCTCTTGATGCCATCTAAATTGACTAAGTTGCTGTGTACTGTAAGGAAAAAGGATGTCTCTCCAAACTTGTTAAAAATGGTCAATCTTTATTTGTGGGCAGTCATGGCCTGGTGGTTAGGGAACTGGTCTTGTGACCGGAGGGTCGTGGGTTTGAGTCCCAGACCTGAGGCCATGACTGAGGTGCCCTTGAGCAAGGCACCTAACCCCAACTGCTCCCCGGGTGCCGGGCTAGGGCTGCCCACCGCTCTGGGCACGTGTGATCCACAGCCCTCTAGTAATCACTAGTGTGTGTGTGTGTGTGTTCTAACTGCACAGATGGGTTAAAAGCGGAGGACAAATTTCGATTGGGGTGTAAAAATCACAATTGACAAAATATGGCACACACACATTTATTCCATGCAGTACCAAAGTACAAGAGTGTACTGAGGATTCAGCAGAACAAGATTGATCACCCAGTAGCAGAGTAACACACAATATATACATTTGAAAGTAGTGGTCCTTCCTAAGCTCCTCCTGTAATGGGTGTGGGGTGAAGTGTGAATACTGTTGTTATCAGAATCTGAAGATACTGAATTCACACCTGTCTGTCTAGGTCAATTCCCCTTTGTCTGTGATTGCTGTTGCCCACTTACTATGCAATCCCAATCAATTAGATCAGGGGTGGCCAACCCATCATAGACCAAGAGCCACTTTTCTTACTGTGTTACGGCAAAGAGCCACATCGTACATGGGCGAGTGTAATCTGTTGAGCGGGGGGTGGGGGGGGGGGGGTTGGCGAGTGTAAATTATTAGCTGTGAAGACAGTCAAATGCGTGTTTTCCACTACGCCGGTTTTAAAAGTATTAGCGGCTCGCTAGGCTTGTAAACTAACCGCGCACCACGAAAATGTAGCAGTGTGTCGCCCCGTTTGTGCAGGTGAGCTTGCGGACTGGCTGGGGAGCCGCATGAAACCAGCCAAAGAGCCGCATGCAGCTCGCGAGCCGCAGGTTGGCCACCCCTGAATTAGATCATGTCTCTCTGTCTCTCAGGAAGGGCTATAGTGGCCCTATATAACTGTAGTTATACAGCTACCTACAATTCTGTACAGTCCCAGAAAGTTGTAGTTAATTCTGGACAGTTCTAGAAACTTCCAGAAGCTTCTTAAGTATCTTGAAATATGGCATAAAAAATGAAATATCCTTAAAAATAGATAAATTTCAAAATATCATTGTGCTGACCACAAAAGCAAAGTTTACAGGGAATAATAACTTTTTTTCTATTCATTTAGGGTACAATCAATCAGGAAAACACACAACAACTGGGAACAAAAAAAATCTTGAAAATTGTTACATGGTGTTATTATACTTTTTTAAAATCATTAACAATATTCCTTGCATGTCATTATTTCTTTTACACACAATGCTTTACACAATATTTACAAATTGTTAGTTTCCTAAATTATTTTAGCATAAACCATATCTGCAAATTATTTTTCTTCTAATGCCAATTCAGAAGACCATCGCTCAGTAAATGTGTGTCTGTGCTGCAGGGATGAGTGACCATTAGTCAGTAAATGTGTTTCATCTGTCTGTGCTGCAGGGATCATTCAAGTGGTTTTTATGACTGATGTTGATCTTGCCTGCCCAATGATAAAAGACAGTTTGCGTTACATCTACAGAAGCAAAAAGATCAAAGAAAATGTGAGTAAAATTACTACTGGGAGCTTGTGTCAGCACTTATGCAGAGATTGTGTATTATGGTGGTGTTACTAGCAAAACATTGAGACTGTGTGTGTGTGGTTTTGTCCAGATGCAGAAATGCAGTAATTTGCTGGGTGTTCCAGTGAACTGCATCTTCCCCGTGAAGAACTACCATGAAGAGACCGATTTGATTGAGGACATAAACTGTCTTATGCTGGATGCCCTAAAACGTATTATACCCTGGGCTCAGGAATATGTGGTCAAATGCTCCACCAACACATGATGAAAATTCACAATGATGACAAATCTTCAATGCTATTTAATTTAACTTGGTTAATTAAATGGATACAAAACATACAATTATGTTGAAATATTGTAGTTTTATAGCATAAAAGTACTTGTATACTTTCATGCATAATGGATACAACATGAAAACCATGCTATAATTGAATGAACAAATGAATTTTATTTTTATTTTTATTTTATTAGATTTATTCATTTCATTATAAGCAAATTAAAACTTATGCACAAAAGAAGAAAGTATACAATTCACTAATAAAATGAAAGGCAGCAGAAAGAAGAAAAAAATCTTATAATATCTGCCCCTTATTTCCCAAGAATAGTTTCAACTATAATATTTTGTAAAAAAAACAAAACAAAAAACAAAACATAACTAAACATAACAAAACAAAACTAAACAAAAAACAAACCAAAATCAACAATCTAACAACAGCTTATCACACTATTTCATATTTTTTAAACAAACACACTTTTACCATTCTTTTAAACATACATATAGATCTAGCATTTTTAACATCACTATTCAAGTTATTCCATAATCTTATTCCTTGTATCACGGTACACTGCTCCTTTAAGCTAGTTCTAAATTTAGGTTTTTCAAACAATTCTATCCCTTTTAGGTTATAACTGCTCTTTCTCTTTACAAATTTTAATTGGATGTTTGATGGTAATATGGTTTTATGTGCTTTATACATTAACAATAAAATATTCAGATCAACCAAATCATTTAACTTCAATAATTTTAGCTGATAAAACAGTGTATTTGATGGGTGACTGTAATGTTTTCTGGTGATTATTCGTACAGCCCTTTTCTGTAAAGTTATTATAGGATTGATAATTGTTTTGCATGCTTTACCCCAGACTTCAATACAGTAGTTCAGGTGTGGAGCAATTATTGCATTATACAGCATATACAGAGCTTTATCATTAAATAAATCCCTTACTTTGTACATCAATGAAATAGATTTGGCAATTTTTGTTCTTATATGATTTATGTGTGGTCTCCATGTTAGCTTTTCATCAATGATGACACCCAAAAACTTTACCTCACTAACTCTACGTACCTCACTAACTCTACGTACCTCAACACTATCAACTCTAAATGGAATATCTATAGTTTTCTTTCTATTACTGAAAATCATATAATTTGTTTTATCCAAATTCAATGATAATTTATTGAGTTGAAACCAAGTTTGTATTTTTACAAATTCTTTCTGTGTCATATCCAGCATGCGTTCTATATCATTCCCTGAACATAAAAATGTGGTATCATCTGCAAATAATATGCATGTAAACAGTCTTGATACATTCACCAAATCATTCACATATAAAATAAATAGCTTTGGACCAAGTACGGAACCCTGAGGTACTCCACACGTAATATTGCAAAGTTCAGATCGTATATCATTTAATTGTACAAATTGTTTTCTATTTTCCAGATAGCTAGATACCCACAGTAGTGCTGTTCCTCTAATCCCGTATTTATTCAATTTTCCAAGAAGAATATTATGGTCAATGGTGTCAAATGCTTTCTTTAAGTCAACAAATACGCTAACACAGTACTGTTTTTGATCAACAGCCGTTGTTATCTGTTCCACCAGCTCAATGAGGGCCATTGATGTTGAATTATTTGTTCTAAACCCATACTGACTGCTACTTAAAATATTTTGTCTATCAATAAATTGATCTAACCTTTTCACAAATAATTTCTCTAAAATTTTTGAAAACTGTGGCAACAATGATATTGGTCTATAGTTTTCAAAGAGAGATTTGTCACCATTCTTATAGAGAGGAACTATCTTAGCTAACTTCATATTATCAGGAAATATTCCAGTTGAAAATGATAAATTACATATATATGTAAATGGCTCTATAACACAATCAATTATATCCTTCACTAACATCATATCCATGTTAGCCCCATCTTTTGATCTTTTATCTGTAAATTTTTTAACAATGCTTAGTATTTCCTCTTTATCAGTTTCACCAAGAAAGATGCTGTTGACACAACCCCTGACTGTGTGGCTTGTACTATTATCATCTTTTGGTATTTTATCTGCAAGACTTGGGCCTACATTCGCATAGTATTGATTAAATTCATTCACAATTTCACTTTGATCGAATATTTCTTTATCATCCTTTACAAAATACTGTGAAACATCTGAAGTTTTATGATTTTTCAAAACACTATTACTCCCCATGCTGCTTTCATGTTACCTTTACTTTTATTTAGTAAGGCACTATAATGTTCCTTCTTATGTTTTCTTAAAATCCATGACAACTTGTTTTTACACTTCTTGTATCTCTCTTCTGCTTCTTTTGTTCTTAATTTCAGGAAGCATGAATACAAGTAATTCTTTTTCTTACAGGTGTTTCTTAATCCGTTCGTCATCAACAACATTTCTCTTAACACAAATTTTTTGCATACAATTTTTTTCATACAGTGTTTTCAGAATATTCATAAACACATCATATGCTCTATTTACATCATTAACATACACATCTTTCCAATTTTGTTTTTTTAAATCATCTTTTAGTTTATCCATAGCTTTTTTGATCTATTTATCATTTGTTTCTTAATTAAAACTATCTCTTTGCTGTGCTGATTATTTTTACAAATTGTAAACACTGGCAAATGATCACTTATGTCAGCTATCAGGATCCCACTTAGCACCTCTTCATTTCTTATATTTGTAAAGATATTGTCAATCACTGTATCACTGCGAGTTGTAATTCTTGTTGATTTGGTTATTAAAGGATAGAGTCCTAAGCTATACATTGTATTGATAAACATACTAATATTATTTGAATCATTTTGACTTCTTAGATCAATGTTAAAATCCCCACACAGAAAAAGTGTTTTATTACAACTACTTTCCAGGAGCTCAGTGATTTTGTGTGTAAATACGTCAATATTAGAACCAGGTGACCTGTACACACAACTAATTATTATATTTTTGGAATTGTCATTTATTATTTCAACTGTAATCATTTCCATTATACCATCAACACTTATCGACATTTTTTTTCTAATTTTACACTTCAATTCAATATCAATATATAACGCAACCCCCCCACCTCTTTTATTGCTCCTATTCATATAATATAGTGTATATCCTTCTATTTCATAATTATTTATATTTTCTTCATTGAACCAGGTCTCTGATATTGCTATTATACTGAAGTGTCTGTTTAAATGTTTTAAATAGTCTGTTATTTTTGAAAAATTTGAATTCATACTTCTACTGTTAAAATGAATGATTGAGAAACCTCCATTTACCATTTCATTGTCATTGAATTGCTCCTCATTATAATATTGACAATCTTCAATCACTGGAAAAAAATCTGATTCACCCATAATATCAGCATCATATATTTTATACTCTGATTCTCGATGAGTATTCATATTTTATTTCATTTTTATATTTATCTAAGTTTAATAACACAGTACCATATTTAATTTTTTAAAAGAAGAATGAGGGGAAAAAAATGAATGGTTGTGTATCCAACTACTTATCATCTTCTAACTTATCTAGTTGCACTAAGGATCTAATCCATAGACCCTTAGCATTCTCAGGGGCATTTTTTGTTTTTATAAAAACTTTACAGTTTGTTGTCCATGTTGACTGGATTTTATTCTGTTTCTTTAGTAATCTGGCTTTCTTAGCAATGTCTGCATTCTTTTTGGTGAGATGTTCATTAATATATACATTTGTACCTTTCAGATTTCTTCCCTGCTTCAGTAAATCAATCTTATGTTTTCTGTTATTGAATCGAATGATTATTGGTGATACAGCAGACTTTCCTCTCTGACTTTTGGTTGATAGAGTATGACAGGCTTCAATATTCTCAATTTCAATGTCAATGTCTTTACTCTGCAGGAATGTGACAACCTGCTACTCTGTTGTACTTTCATGTTCTGAAATGTTGTCAGACCTGTTTCTTCTCACAGCCTGTGAATAGTTCCGTGGTTTTATTACTAGTCCTGTTATTATGACATCATTCACTCGGGAATACTGCTCCAAATCAGCTACTCTGTTTTCCAAAGACTCTATTATTTTAGATTGCTCCATGTTTAGCATTTTAAGCTGCTTGATTTCATTTAGTAGTTCAGTTATAATTGTCTGTTGTTTAGTCAGTGTAGCCAACTCACCGGACATCATGTTCATGGAGTCTTTTAGTTCCTCTATGTCTTTTTGTATCACTTTCATAGCCATGATCTCTCTCACTCCACCACGGGGATCGCTGCACCTCACCGCGGGCCGCTCTCACTCCACCACGGGGATCGCTGCACCTCACCGCGGGCCGCTCTCACTCCACCACGGGGATCGCTGCACCTCACCGCGGGCCGCTCTCACTGTTTGTCCTAGTATGCTGGCAACCTCAATTGCTGCAGCGCTTCAACAGCTACTTGCAAGGAGCCCCTTTCCTTTTGGGGTGGAGGTATTCCAAGCTCTCAGAAATGCTGGATGAAGTTCTAGACCTGACCCACTCTTGGTCTCAGGAGCAGCAGACTGCTGAAGAAGGAATTCAGATAAAGCTCCAGGAAAATCAATGTAGTGTTGACTTTAAGATGTCCTGTGCTAACAACAGTGCCATTATACGCCTATAGCTTGGGAGAGAATTAATGAATTACATGGATATGACGAGTGATTTTTTATGACATGACAAATTTAGCCACCTTTCTAATGAAAATGAACAAAGTGTAATGGAAAATCTTATATTTTTGTCCTTTCTACTAACATAGCTGTCGTTAGCCTACCGCCGCTAGCTAGTTTTGATTCGGCCCTTTGATGTCCTCATTTACATATTCCGCTTGCGAGAACCACGGAGCTGTGAAACCTTATTTTGTTTGGAAACTTATTTTGCTTAACAAGTTATCTAGTACAAATGTTATTTGAACGCACTACGTGCATTTCTAAAGCTATACATATATGGGGGGGGGGGGGGGGGGGTATAGCGGGCCCAGGTTTAATGGTCACGGTTCGCTACTGTCATAGACAGTGTAGTCAGGGACACCAGAAGATCAAACCCAGGAAGGAGAGCATGCCCTGCTTTGTAAACTGGGGGTTTAAAATGCTTAATGACTATCAAGAGGACAGCTGATAATGTCCAGATAAGTGACTAAGGGAAGTCAAAACTGAAGATTGAATCTGTTGGAGATTCCACGAACACTTGGGACAATCTAGTCCAAACATATTGAGCATATGTCTAAATGTAAAAGTGAATACTGAATAAGCAATTGAATATTAGTATTTCTCTAAAGTAGCATTTAATTCTGCAGCACTCTCACCCAATGGCTGGTAATGCCAGAAGACTCTCCCTCCCTCCATGGCCCCTTGGATTAGCTCAGAATCATTTTCACAAGAGTATATGTTTAGTATATAGTAATAGTTTAGTTATGCAACATGCAACAATACACTGTTGTCACCAGTCTGCTGCAAATCCCATTAACAACAGAAGAAGAAATTAACAGATTATATATATATATATATATATATATATATATATATATATATATATATATATTAGGGGTGGGACGCGATTAAAAAAATTAATCGAATTAATCGGAAGCTTTGTAATTAATTAATCGAAATTAATCGCATTTTAATCGCATTTCAGTATTTAACATGAGAAATATTAATTTAAGTTTGAATGATGAATGAATCAATGAACATAATCATAAACTTCAACATCTTGTTTATTTTTCCACCAGTCTACTACACAGACCAATATATGTGTAGTGTGCAGAAAACAGTTCAGAACATTGGAAATTCTGATCAAAAATGTTGTTTAATTTTGGGAGTTTTGCTCAGGATATTGGAAGAATTGAAGTAAATCAGAAGATGTTTTTTAATAGCATTTTAGCAATTTCTTTAATTTCCCAGGCTTCTGCCACAGGCATCTCCATAGTGCCTAGAAGTGGTCTTCTGCATGCTCAAAGCAAATGACTGGATCTTCATCATCTATAGATTCATCATCTGTATGAGCTGTCACACCAAGATAATTCTTGTTGCTAACAGAGGTCCAGTGATCCCCAGTCAGAGACACATTTGTGGCGCTCTTCACAATAACCTGTTTTACTTCTTTCCTCATCATACAGCTGCTGGATTTTCTTCGACATTGTCTTTCTGGGTTGAGTTTCCCAAAACGTTCTTAGCGCCAAGTACTTCGTTACCTCATTCTTACGTACGAGGTTAAGAAGTACTTGGCGCTAAGAACGTTTTGGGAAACTCACCCCTGGACGGTAGTTCGTAACTTGCATCAGTTGACGCAATGTGCAGCGCTTCTTGTCTTTATCTTCGACCACTGAGAGCGGACAACACAAATAATGTGACGCGTCATGTATAAACGCGTGCGGAGTCGCGCGCTACGGCCACTCGCGAAAGTTTAATCCAGTCTTAATGGTCCAATGAAGGTAATTTAAAAACCAGGACATTTCCTCACAGGATGTGAATCGGACACTGTGCGATTTTTGGCCCATTTTCAGCCGATTTCTCACTCGTTTCGGCTCAATCGCGTGTCGTGCATCGTATAGTTTACACAGGTATACGAGGAGCGATTCACAACTCCCGATCAGAAATCGCAGCGTCGCAAGAATATTAAACATGTTTGAAATTCAAATCGCTCCTCGTGAGAGTATCGCACTGTTGAAGCAGCTCCACGAGCCGACTCTCCCTGCGATTTAGTCGTACAGTTTGAGCTGGAGCCGAGTACACGATTTAAAATATCACACAGTGTACGCCCAGCTTTAGCCGCAACATGTTTTGCGTTGAGGTGGTAACGAAGAGTGGAAGTGCTCCTGTGATAAGCGAACTCCTTCCTACATAAAGTGTAAATAACACTATTTTTGTTTGTAGCCTACTTCCATCTGGAAGTTTATATTTAAATTTCCCATCCACCAGCGTAGCCTCTTCAGTCATATCCATCATGATCTTATTGTGCGTCCATATAATCTGTATGTCTGGAACTCGTGCACTATGAAACATTCCACGGTGCAAAAGTGTCTCGCCCGTTAAATGCGTTAAAATGCGTTAATTTTTTTAGTGCGTTAATTTTCCTGTAATTAATTAATCGAAATTAACGCGTTAAAGTCCCACCACTAATATATATATATATACACACACACACACACACACACACACACACACACATAATGGTTATTACAAATAATTACATGGATACAAGTTGTCTTCATTTTCATAGATTAAATCATGGGATGTAAGGCCCGATGAGTTTAAGACTTTTAATAAATAAGTTTAATGTTTAATTTATGTTTAAGGTATGTTTCAAATAATGTCATACCTTTTTCGACCTTTTTTTTCATTTTAGTTTGAGTATATCACTTTCTGTATGCATTCCAAATAAATAATAAATTGGTGTCACGTAGGGCTACGCCCCCTCTCCTAGCTGTCACTCCGGGTTCCCTCATGTCTGTGTTTCTTGCCTGTTCATCCCGCCCTGCTCGTTTGTTTCTATATGTAGCCAGCATAGCCAAGGCGACGCTTTCTTTGTTTTGGTGCGCACATGAAGGATGACGTCCTAGAGTAGAGTAGCACCTGCATTGGGTGAGCCATTTACAGGTAGGCATATATAGGGACACCTGTGGGGTCCTAGAGGATAGCGTGGTGGCTAAAGCGCATGCAGGTGGCGGCGTCTAGAAGAAGCGTGTCTGTAACAGCGAGTCCGAAGGTAGGATTAAACATGGTTTGGTTTTAATTAGTGTGGGGACGTGAGGATAGGAGTGTTCAGGTGGAGTGGCCGCAGGTCATTAAGGTAGCAACAGCCGGTGTGTGTACAGAGTACGAGGTATGCGAGTATGGTAATCATGCTCGAGCTTTAGTCGCACCCTTTCAGACATACGGAGTAAAGCTCCTTTGTTTATTTTAGTCCGTTGGTGACACGCCACATCCATTCTGTCTTCTACTGACTTACGAATGATCGGTTACCAGGTACAATTAGCCACCGTGCATTCTCTAAAGCTTTATAAACACCTGAAAATGTTTTAGTATGCCTAAACCAGAGGTTTCATATGGTTTTTTAATTACACTCTGTATATCCAGTGTTCTGTGACAAGCTGCTATCCTGTCCATGAGTGAAGTTGGTCAACCCTGATGAATGTGGTATGTTTCGTCTTTTTAAATCATATTCATAATGTTGAACGTAGTCAATGTTTTATTGACTGAATGTAATGTTTCTTTCTGTTTTGTGTATATGAAGGGCCACAGCTTCAGTGGGTGTCAGTTGCTGTTTTCTACCGTTTTGTTTTATTTTGTGTTCTTTTATCTAAAAGATCCTACCATAGCAAATTATAAAGTGGTCTTTTAATGATATGCTGCTCAGGGGTATTTAAGTGACCCGTTGTTTTAAAAAACCCTTACTCTTGTGTGACTACCTGTATGTCTAGTTATTGGTTGATGTACCTTTTTTTAACTTGAGTCTCTTGAGTATTCTGATCCAGTACTATTTAGATGTGGCTATGTTGAGACTGAGATAGAGGCAGACATATCGGGTGCTGTGTTCACTTTAGAGTGTGATTTGGAAACATTTGCAGTGTGTGGCTGAATTTTAGAGATTATTCACGAGTGGTATTGTCAATTGGCTGTCTTTACCTGTTTGTGGTTTGGAGACTGAGTAGTGTTAACACCTCTTAGATTGCTTTTGTTTTATTTAAATTAAACTGACAGAGTCTATTGTCTTCAATAAAGACTGTATTTTTGCATCACCGACGTTTGTCTACTTTCTTTAGAGTTCCCCTTACTCTAAGTAAAAAAGCACTAATTAAGGGGTGGCGTAGTTTGGCACTTACTAACTAGGGGGCGCTACATATAGTTTCCCATTGTCTTTCACGCCCATGTCATCATTGTTAGCACCTGGTCCTTGTCTAGTTCTGTGTATAATAGTCCCTGTGTCTCCCATGTCCGTGTCGGTCTTTTTGTTCACTCCATTGTTTCCTGTTCGCCATGTTGCTGCCGTTCAGTGAGTCCTCCTTGTTGCGTTTTGCCATGTCTGTCCGTATTTCGTGTTCTGATCGCCTGCCCGTTATGACCCCTGCCTGCTACTACGACTCTGCCTATGGAATTCCACTTAATAAATCTCGCTCTCCTCAGCGTTTGTGTCCGCCTCCCTGCTCTGCGCTACGCAGAACGTTTCAATTGGACTGTTTTTTCTGTCCTGTTGCACTGATTGTGCACTTGAGCTCAACTGATGACAAACACAAGGGGTCTCAGTCTCAGGTCCTGAAATCTTCAGTACTTCAGATATTTGTGTTTCTCTCCACTGTCACAACCAGGGGTGCATTTCCCAAAACGTTCGTAACTCTAAGTACTTCGTAACCTCGTACTTACGAATATTCTTAAATTTATGAATATTTATGAATTCTTAAATCTTTGTAACTTACGTCATACTTATAGTACAGTATATAGAATATTCGGACCCATTCGTAACTCACTCTACCTCCAAAAGGATAGAGGCGCTAATTTCACTCACACTGGTTTTAAGCACGGCATTACAACATTTGCGTTTATATGTATAATTAGCCTAGTATTTTCTTTTGATGTAATTACATTGCATATACCACATTAAGTGTCAACAAAAATCAAATGTACTATTTTGAATTATTTAGTATTAGATGATATGTTCCCAATATTTAATTGAATCTCTCCATTCATCATTGTGCTGTAATGGCGTATCAGACTTTCACAATTAATGTATTCTTTGGAAAGAAATGGCTACAAGTTGGTCTATTAAGCTTGTTTTAACTTAACCAATAAAGTTGATTAATCAGTAGCACATATAAGTAACTTGGATTAAGGCTAGCAATTGTGCTTGTGTGATGAACATTGCAGCTCTTCAAAGAATATTGGCTTTGAATAGAAGACATAATTTAAGACAACGACGTTATCCACAAAGCCACGTAGTTCGCCTGAATGCAGAATTTTGCCCTTAGCCCCACGAGGCAGTTATTGACAGCCCTCCGATTTTATGACACAGGTGGGTTTCTGCAGACTGTTGGTGATTCCTACGGACTAAGTAAAGCTGACGTATCTAAATGTGTGCATGCTGTTACTAAAACTTTGCTTCACCATGCAGCAAAAAATAAAAAATTTCCAAGGACTAAGGATGGAATACATAAAACCAAAATTGGTTTTCATGCAATTGTAAACATTTCTGGAGTTGTTGGTTCAGTGGACATCACTCTGATCCCCATACACACTCCCAGCCTCTTGAGCCCAATCTAGATCTGCCGTAAAGGCTTCTCTGCTTTGAATATACAAGTAATATGCAACCACCAAGGCCTCTTTACGGACATTGTGGCCAAGTGGTCTGGGAGTACTCATGACTCCTTCATCTGGGCCAATTCTGGAGTGTGTCAGATGGCTAGGGTGCATTTGATGGTGGACATGTACTAGCTGACAGTGGGTATCCACTCTGAAGCTATATGCTCCTGTATCAAATCCCCTGGTATCCCTTCAGTAGCTGTGGGCCCCAGTATTCCCAGTCCCTTCTCCTCCTCAACAGTAAGGGAACTTGTGGACATTTGATCTCCACCAGTCTTAGCCCTCTCCTTTCTGAGTTCTGCCCCCCCTTATTTTGACTACAGAAGTCGTGCCACATGCCATGCCTGATCTTTTAATTCCACTACATGCACTGATATTCTTGGCAATATTGTCCCATTTTTGTTTTGTTTTTTTCTTCTGAATTTGAGGAACTTCCTCGAGCTTTTGAAAACAGTATACATTTGTGTTTGGCTCAGTTCATTCAACAGATAGTTTCATTTTCCCTGCTTCTTTGTCTTTGTTTTGAATAATGTGTGAAAGGTTAATTGGGTGCCCTATTTATAGTATATATATATTGGGTGCCTTGATAAAAACCTACAATTGGTCAGAACTGCAAAGGTAATAATTTGAGTTCTACTCATTTTTTTCTTATACTTGACATTTCAACACTTAGCTTTTATGATTGTAATTTTGCCAGTGATACTTTTGCGTCATAATAATGAAAAAAATTATCCAATTCAGTGGTTCGGTTTTCGACTAGTGGAGTTTTTTTCAGTGAAATGCAGAAGCAGAGTCGGCAAAGATCTACTTAGAATTTGTTTGTAAATTGGGAGACTAAGAAGGCTTTTAGGAAACACTTTTTGGCGTTCTTAAAGTTACGTCGTTCTTAAAGTTGTTCGTAAGTTTCTAAAATCGTTCGTTATTGGGAAACGCACCCCAGTTCAGTCCATAAATGGTTTGAAATGAAATGTGCCATATTTGTCTTTTGTGATTTTTCACTGCAGTCGAAATTTGTCATCCGTATTTACCCATCTATGCAGTTAGAACACACACACACCTAGTGATTACTAGGGGGCTGTGGTGCACATATGCCCAAAGCGGTGGGCAGCCCTAGCCCGGCGAACGGGGAGCATTTGGGGTTAGGTGCCTTGCTCAAGGGCACCTAAGTCATGGCCTTAGGTCTGCGAATTGATCCCATGACCCTCCAGTAACAAAAGCAGTTCCCTACCACAGGACCATGACTGGCCCTAAATAGTTTAGTCATTCATAGTGCTGTGAGGACTTGATTCAGATGTTCTTGCCATAACAGGGTGATCACTGCATTGTGCATAAGTGAATGAATAACTCCATTATTCTTTTTATCACAGAATTCATCACAGTTTTGTGTGATAAACAAGTGGGAATTGGCAAAGACATCAGTCTATTCTGTGAGACAAACACAGAAGGATTAAGAGTGACATGGGAGAAGAATGGCCACAAACTGAATTGTGTGCAGGGCAAGCACATCATCAGAAAAACTGATAAAAAATGTTCTTTGGAAATCCAGGAAGTTGACGAGCAAGATGAGGGGAATTATACTGTAAAGGTGAAGAACAAATTGGGTACTGCTTCCTGCTCTGCCATGGTGATTGTTGTTATGGAGTGACTTTTACATTCACCATCTAACATACATCTACTTTATTTTAGATCCCTTTAAATGGACAAAAAGTTCTCCTTAAGATTATTCAAAAATCATAGACAGAGCTTTGATAGACTGGGAAATGCACACCCACTCCAATAGACCATTTTTATCTTGTAACATCCTGCATCCAAGAAGCAAATTATTTTATATCCCTTTAAAGTATCCTAATGATGCCAGTGAGAGGACTATGAAGAAAACATTTTTTACCTATATAGAGTAACAGCATTCACATACATATATATTACATACTAGCTGGGCGCAATCAGCGGTATCAGCTGGGATCACTGCTGATTCATTTTGCTATCATGGCGTCACGCTCTCAGCCTTCTCTCTTTTCTACTCCCGAAGTTGCATTCCCGTGTGAAGGTGTCTTGCCACCTTACTTTCTCTTGCCCTCTCTCTTCTCTACATTTTACTTTTACTTATTCGAGTATCTACCTCCTGCGCCACTTCTGGCCCATCTCAAGTTTTCCTCCAGCCTTATCTCTTTGTCAGTTACTCTTATTTTGGCAAGGGTTTTTGTTTTGTTGCAGCATTCGCCTGCTGCCAGTTACTTCCCCTGGGTTCCTTAGTTTCGTTTCATGCGTAGTTTTTTCCGCATTCTTTTTATTGCCTTTATTATTTTCCTCCCGTGTCTATACGGTTGAGTTTTGCTTTTTCATGTGTTGAGTATTCCACCTTGTTTTCTGTTGGTCCCCCCCCCCCCCCCCCCCCAATGTTCTACGGTTGTACTTTATTTTTACGCGTTGAGTTTTCTGCATCCTCTTGAGTTTCATTTTTTTTATCGTGTGTATGCAGAGTGGTTTTCTGCTGTGCTTTCTGTATGTTCACGTGTGTTTATTTTATACACACAGTCCTAGTTATGAGCTTTTATCTCTATTGGTTTCTAACGACATTTGGGTTCAGTTCTCCCTTCATTTTCTTACGCGGTGTGCACTGGTTTGTACACCCCGCATTACATATTATGTTTAAACATGCCTGATTTAGGCAGTATGTATACTATCCAAGCCACTATGTCACGTACCTTACTCTGTTTCTTTCGTTTAGTTCAACCCTACAGTTCAGATTCCTGAGGAACATCCATTCTACTGCAAACATCGCAGCCTGGGTGACAGGGTTCACTGCCTAGTGACTGTTTTTGCTGCAGACAAGATTGCAGTGATGGATGAGGAATTTATCATTAAAATGAAGAAAGTTAGAAGAGCAGCAAGCAGAATGGGTGAGTAATCTCATGTCAAATGATGAAATTGATGTTTTTGATTCAGCTTCCTAGCTATGAAGTTGTACTTGTTGTTTGTCTTGATATAACATTTATTTTGCAGCCAAAAGTGAAAATTTAAAAATTAACTTATTAATTCCTCACTTTAATTAAATCTGGTCAAGCTCTTGTATTAACAGATTACTCAGGCATGTAGAGTACATTTACATTACATTACATTACACAAGGTGATCTGGCGCTTTAAGAGTTTATGTGGTCTGTGTATATATATATATATATATATATATATATATATATATATATATATACAGACCACATTTTAACATTAACAAAGTTAAGCTAGATATTTTGTTCAACAGTTAACTGAATTGACTAGCGACAGCTAACCAACTCCTAGCATGTAACCAACATTATTACTCTTGTTAAATTGAACAGATTAATACAAAATTAACATCCACAGTAAAATTGTTTCATATTACAACACACTACATTAATATTTACTCAGCAACATAGAGTCTGCTCACCTAACAGGAGGGTGAAAGAGCACAATTAGCACGACGGTTGCACGACGGTTCTCAATTCGCGCCGAAAGTAATCTGACAGGCGCGCTTTGTCCTCCAGTGACGTTCTTTCCAGTCTACCGTAACGCAATCCCCATACTCGCAAACTGCACGAGTATACAGTAAACTGACGCAAAGTTCTTAAAGGGCCAGCATCTATTTAATAATGGCCTTGATCATTTCTGATGAAACTCCATGTAGGTTACACGGTCAATGAGTCAATCAGTACAGATACAGGATTTTTTCTCTCCAAGACCCGATGGTCCTATATTCTTCAACTATAATCCTAGGGTAATGAATCAGATGAGGAGGGTTCCTCAAACCTGTGGAAGAAAGGTCATTCCAGCATTGTGGTTTGTGGGTCACCCAGGAAAGCCGTGACAAGAGTGGATATAATTGGCATTCTCCACTACAATATGTTTCCTCTTTGTGTGTCTATGCTACAGAAATCCCTCAAGCAGTTTTTATAACTAGAGTTGATCTTGCCTGCCCACTGACAAAAGGAAATTTGCGCTACATCTACAGAAGCAGTAAGATCAAGGAAATTGTGAGTAGAATTGCTAGTGGGCACCTACACAGATGTTATGGTGGTGTAGTTGGCAAAAAAGGTCACACTGTGTGTTTTTGTCCAGATACATACATGCAGTAATTTGCTGGGTGTTCCAGTGAACTGTATCTTCCCTGTGAAGAACCACCATGAAGATAACGATGTAAAGGAGGATATAAACTGTCTGATGATGGATGCCCTAACTCGGATTGTACACTGGGCTCATGACTATGTGGGCAGATGTTCCACTCCACACAAAGAAGGATAATTCACACAATGTCACATTTATAGCCATACAATGGATGCAGAACAAATACAAATATGTTGAAATATTCCAGTTTTATAGTATAAAAGTAATTTTAAATGCAATAAACACCATAATCAAGCCAGGTTATAACTGAATGAATAAACAACTGTTTGCATGATGTCAAAGGATTGATGAATGAATGGATGATGTGAAAATGTTTCCTTGAAGTGAAAAGGAAATATTTATATCAGATGATGTGCCTCTGATTTTTTTGTTTTTTTTACTGTTTGCTCTATGTATGTTGATTACTGCTATGGTGTTTGTACTGTGGTTGAAATTCTGTAACTCTTAAATGGTAAGCACAATAAAAGTCAGAATGTCACATTACAGCCCCTGACCCCTCCCCTTGGGGTGTGTGTTTATGTCATCTACGTCTAGACGTCTGTCTGTGGATCTCCGTGGGTTTGGTTGTGTCTGAACGTGTTCATTGGTCTCACCTGTGGCTTGTCTCGTAATCACTCGGGGCTTATGTGGTTTGTCAGTGTCATACGTGTTTATAGGCATCATTGTTTTACGTGCGCTGTATGCGCTTATCTGTGACAAATAAAAGTAACGTTAGTGCGTTCAAGACTGGACTCGTGCCTCGTCCTTCTCCTTGTGCCTATCGTTACACAGAAGCAGTTTGGTAAGATAATAGAGTAAAATTAATTTATTAAGAACGTATGGATTTACTAAGCAAGCACGGATTAATGAAGCAAGTATGGATTAGTTCCAGAGACCCCTGCTACAAACTTACAAGGCGTCTGCCACCTAGAGAGCCCATTCCCCTCTCCAAACTCATCTTCTATACTTTAATTATAAGCGCACACGGTGTCCACGAGGTGAACATGATTAACAGAATATGATTGAATAATTAACACATGATTTGACAGATGTATATTGGCCCCTCCCCTCACATGCCCCATCCACACTCAGCATCCTCGTGATGGCATGATGGACTGAGTGCTGCCGTGGTCCCTTCCAAATGGAGATTAGGGTGGACCGGCTGGCATCTCCAGCAAGGTCAGTTTAGGAACACCAGAGGAACATCAGATTAGGACTGAGCCAATTCAGTGCCATGATTAACTCACATATATACAAAGAGCCCTAACATACACATCTAATGTGTTTAATATATACTAAGAAAATCATAAAATTTCCATCACAGTACTGTCTACAAAAACATGGTCAAGTCTACTGGCAAAGCACCCCCAAAGAAAATCAGGGCACAAGGGTTGTGCTTGATATGGCTGAAGGACTTCATGGGCATAATATTACAAGTTATATATATTTTTTCACATCTTACACTCTGTGTAACCGCTCAATCAAAAGGAAGGTTACAAAGCTGTCCTCTGAACCTCTTGTTGTCAAGAACAGGTAACATCTACAGTGTTTGCCTTCACTGATAAAACTTTGGTGTCCTGTAGTGGAGAAAGCATAATTTTTCCACTCCCTTGCTCTGAGGACCTACAGATCACAATCACAGGAAGCACATCCCCTCAAAGTGCAGAAATTAACCATCATGCTGCAGGAACCTTAAAGTTCCTGCAGCATGATGTGAAAAATGCCAATAAAGGCTTTCTAGCCAGCACCCTTCTGCTGGGGACCCAAAGTTCATAATCCCAGGAAGGACGGTCCCTGTAGCGAATGCAGTAATAAGCAAGCATTTTGTTTGTGTAAATTTATTCATTTTCTTTTAATATCCATTCATATTTGTATATTTCTTTATTAAGTATACTTTGGAGAATTGCTTAATTAATAACATCACCTAACCATGTCAGCAATGAGGTCACCAGTTGGTCATGTGGTGCACTAGGGGGGAAGGGATGTAAGTTTCATGAATAGTTAGTCGGCATGTGCAAGTGGCTTATAAAAGGACAAAGAACTGTGAAGAAAATGGACTTCTAGCAATACCTAACCTTCTGGTTGGAGGTGAACACGGTACGATCATTTGAGTGAAATATTCTTGTCTGTATGTGTGTGTAAATTAGGTTGAAGAGCATTAGCGTTTTATGTAATAATTCGTTAAATAATTCATAGACCGGAACATGATGTTTTCGTTGACGTGTGTTGTATTTTATTTCAGTGTTCACGGTGGTCTTGGAAGTTGTGAGACAGAAAACGTCTGTAATAAAACTTTAAACCATCAGTCGGAGCGTGGCACCTTTTTCAATTAGTGAAGAAAAGGTTGTGATTAGCTATAGTTCCACTTACAATTTAAGAAACTAGTCTTATCTTGACTCACTCTGAAATTAATTGATACTCATCTCCAAAGAGGCAAACATTTCAGAGATTCTAATAACTTTAAGCTCCAAGACAGACACTGGATTATAATCTAGTCCAGAAGACATAACTTTGTGAGACCAGTCTAGGTATACCAAAATTGCCATCATTCTGACCAGGGCAAGGATCTCCATCATCAATGGAGAATATAAGGCTATCAAGTCTTATTCAACCGATGTCTCCTTTACAGCATATAATTAAGAACGTTGGACTGAAGACGATGTCCATGTTAAATCCTGTGTCTATACCATCTGAACATTAGCTAAATGATTTGAATTTGATGTAAATGCACAGCTTAGGATCCCTCATGTTAGGTTTAAATAGATCCAGTCTAAGTATAATAATTTGTTCCCCATGCATTACTGTGGATATGTGAGCACATGCTATGTTATTTTAGATTTATGCATATCCAGGTATCCCTGTATTATTTTAGATTCATGCTTGTCCATGTATTATGTGCAGAGGTGGGTAGAGTATTCAACAATTTTACTTAAGTAAAAGTACTGTTACTTGAACCAAAGTAAGTAAAAGTATACATCCAAAAATTTACTTGAGTAAAAGTTAAAAAGTACTTTGATTATAAACTACTCAAGTAGTGAGTAAATGCAGAGTACTGGAAAACATGATGTAATTTTGAAAACAATAACTTTTAAATGGTAAAGAAAATAATTTATTATAAATAAACAAATATTTTATTATAAATAGGATTTTTTTTTGTTCCTAATTATTAGGCCTGTGTAACTTCAATGTGTTCTACAAAGGCACTAACTGAGGAGACTGTCAGCCAATACGTGTAGCTACATGCCAACTGAATCAATTTGTTGCAAACTTTGGTTCAACTTAATCATCATATATTGCTAGTGTGTACACTCAGAGTTTGAACTGGTTTTTAGTATTGCAATTAGGCCTACATCATACAAAATTATGCCTCCAGTTGAAACAGAGATACAGCATTACACAAAGAAGTAAAAATTATACATATGGCAAACTTACCGCAACATGTTTCCTCAAACTTGATGTGGAGTTCTTGTAGGCTGAAATGCCTATAATGTCATATAATATAATGTCTATAATGTCTGCTAAATGCCATAAATGTAAATGTCCACATGTTTTGGCAGACACAACTGACAGCGCAATATATAACTGTCCTTTTTACACGTTTGTAATGTGAACATTGGCTGTATGTGAGGCCAGGGATGCTCGAGAGGGTTTTCTGTCATTCTGTAACAATCTGACTAACTCAGCCATTACTAATAAGGTCTGAGGTCTAATTGGGTGAGTATAAACCAAGCAAACACCAGACTACAACAGAGAATGTTCCGGTTACTCTTTACTCTGCATTTCTTCCCCCAACAGAGCAACAGCAACAAAAAGAGTCCCCAAGCTCAGAACATTAATAACTACGACCAGTCCAAGGCCTGAATGTGTGGCAGTCCATTGATGAGGCCAGTAGAGAAAAAAAAAAAAAGTCCCAAACACCACCAGCAGTTCCGGCTTATAAGCAAAAACCCAAAAAAAGAAAAACAAATGGAAAAAATGGAATGAGCTTACCCAGTTCCTTGATATATTTCAATGTGCATCCTCTTTAAAAGGGCAATCCACACTTTAAAAAGGGTAATCCACCGTTCAAGGACAAGAATCAGAGTGTAAGAAAAAGGTAATCGTTTGATGAGGCCTCCTCAGCAATGCTCTCCAGGCCTCCTTTCCCCTAAACTTTTACCATCCCAAAAATGGCTGCTCCACTTCCTTTTCCTGTTCTCCAAACAGGGTTTACTTTCAAAATAAAAGTCTCCCTCTATGGGTATTACAAGAAAGTGTCAAAATGCATATGGTTATATACACATACCCTCATATACATGCACATATACAAAGGGAAAACCAGACACAACCAAAGAAAAAACCACACTCCCTCTCAACGTGTCTCAATGAACAGTCAGAGACAATTAGGGACTTTACTCTGCCAGGATAACCTAAACCAACACTACCAGGAATTGGTGCGAGTGTCAATAACCCCTAAATATCCCACAGGTTCCCTTATGTGGCAGTGTCACAATACTTTCTTGCTACCGGTGGAGAAAGTTTGCATATGAGATCACATGACTGACCGGCTTCATTTGATTGGTCACAAAAACTCAGATGACGAGACGTTGGTCAGTCTTCTCACTGAAAAGACGAATTATTTACAAAACTAATGTAACGGTAGCGCGCGGCACAAATCCGATTGTAACGGAGTAAAAGTCGCATTTTTCTCACCACATATTTACTCAAGTAAAAGTAGAAGTCTCTCATATTAAACCTACTCTCACAAGTAGTGATGGCAAAAGTGGGGCTTTTGGGAGATCAAATCAAATGAAGCAATTGATTTGGAAAATGATTTGATCTTGTGAAACGTTCGAATCATCACACGCCACAGTGACATCTAGTGGGCAACCAGGGCCTAAATCCACAACTTTTTCTTAACAGAAACAGAAGTAATGTGTTTTTAATGAAATATGACATGAAATATTCCCCCATACCATATTGTGTACCTAAATAAATTTTAGTCATGAAAACATATTTTGCAGAGAACAGGGTTGTTTTAATGTATGTATTTTTTGTTATGATACACCAGAGGTCACTAACAGGCTTGAGGATTAATGAGATGAGGAGACCAGCGATCCATCCTGAGCCAGCCACCTCCTGCCTAACCGGATGCATACATCATGATGGACATTATTACATATTTTTCCTTTTCTTTCTCTTCTTTCTGTCTAAATTGTTGTTGTCATGGTGACCGGTGTCGGCCAGAGGAGGATGGGTTCCCCCCCTGAGTCTTATTGATAACGCAACCCTGGCGCGCGCAGGCTCCGCCCCCCCAGTGTCACTTAAAGGGCTAAGACACCTTGAGGGGCCAAGTGTCTGTCCGTTAGGGAATTCACCTTGAGGGGTAGTAGTGGCTACAGTATCTCCTGACATTACGTTTGTGTTGCTGCTTGGTGTTATTTGTAAATTTATTTGTAAATGTAATACTGAACTGTTCAGTCAGGCAGCTACTTGTTGTGAAACTAAATACCATTACAATTTCAAGCATTTTAAAGCTACGTTAGTCAAAATTCCAGCACTTTTCAAACGTGAAACACAAAGCAACATTAAAATTCATCAGGTAAATGTTCCTTCCCCTGTTTTTGAGGGGTGTTTCTTTATACTACCACATATCATTACGGGAGGACACTGCACAGAATGACTTGTAAAACGCGCTCACGCTCTCACAGGGTCGTGCACAGCGTGTGGAGTCAAGGGCTACGGCCAGACGCAAAAGTAGAACTGAGCCAAGAAGAAAGCAAAAATATATATTTTTACTAGGGAAAATAAAAATAGTAACGCACAGTTACATGGATAAGTAACTTTAATTTTAATAAGAAAAATAAAAAAAAAGAAAAATAAAAAAAATTAAAAAAAAGAAAAATAAAAAGAGAAAAAAAAAAATAAAAAAAAATAAAAAAAAGAAAAAAAAACAATCCTAGATTTCTTTTTAATACTATTTCCAAACTTACAAAAAATCAAGCAGGCGCAGAACCTCAGATTCCAGTAAACCTCACTAGTAATGTATTTATAGATTTTTTTGATAATAAAATAGAGAATATTAGACAAAATATAAAACCTTTTATTAGTAATACAACTGGTATGTCATCTGGTTTGGTTGACATCGATTTAAATCGCATACTGGGAGAAAAACTTGATGCTTTTCATCCACTCCCACAATCAGAATTAGAGAAAATAATTTCTTCCTTAAATTGTGCTACCTGCACACTAGACTCGGTTCCATCAAAGTTATTAAAAGAGGTATTACCAGCGGTAACTGAACCTCTTCTAACTATAGTTAACTCATCCATTACAATAGGTCACATGCCCAAATCATGTAAATTAGCAGTTATTAAACCTCTGATTAAGAAACCAAATCTTGATCCTACTGTACTATCTAATTATAGACCCATTTCAAACACATCATTTATATCTAAGATCATAGAAAAAGCTGTTGCCCAGCAATTATGCCTATATCTGCATAGGCATCACATATTTGAAAAGTTCCAATCTGGTTTTAGGCCCCATCACAGTACTGAAACAGCATTAGTTAAAGTAACAAATGACCTCCTCCTTGCTTCAGATCAAGGTTATGTATCGCTGTTAGTGCTTCTTGATCTTAGTTCAGCTTTCGACACAATTGATCATAGGATCTTGCTAGAAAGGTTAGAACGCTGGGTTGGAGTCTCTGGCACAGCCCTTTCATGGTTTCATTCTTACTTAACAAATCGCTATCAGTTTGTAGAGCTCAATAATATTCCATCCAAACGTACAAAAGTTAAATATGGGGTCCCGCAAGGCTCCATTCTAGGACCACTATTATTTACATTATATATGCTACCATTGGGCACAGTTATAAACAAACATGGTGTCAATTTTCACTGCTATGCAGATGACACTCAACTTTACATATCAGCCAAACCTGATGACAAACTCAGTTTAAGAAAAATTGAGGCCTGTGTAAAAGATATTAAATGCTGGATGTCTCTAAACTTCCTCCAACTTAATGAGGACAAAACAGAAGTTCTCCTTCTGGGCCCTAAGGCCTCAAAACAGAAAATTCCAGATCTAATGCTTAATCTCGCAGGCTACCCCATTACACCTGGCACAGTAGCCAAAAACCTAGGCGTCATACTCGACTCTGACCTATCATTTGATAAATACATAGATAATACTACTAGGATAGCTTTTCTACATCTCCGTAACATTGCTAAATTAAGAAATGCATTATCACAGGATGATGCGGAAAAATTGGTGCACGCCTTTGTTAGCTCTAGATTAGACTACTGCAATGCACTACTGTCAGGATGTTCAAATAGGAATCTAAATAAACTTCAAATAGTTCAAAATGCCGCAGCTAGGGTTCTGACCAGAACTAGAAAATTTCAGCATATCAGTCCAGTCCTATCAGCCCTGCATTGGCTCCCAGTTAAATTCTGTATTGACTTTAAAATTCTTTTATTAACTTATAAAGCATTGCACGGGCTTGCTCCTGAGTACCTTCAGGAACTTATTTCCTATTACAAACCCCCACGCCCACTAAGATCACAGGGTGCTGGTCTTTTATTAGTTCCAAAAATTCATAAGGTAACAGCAGGGGGAAGAGCCTTTTCTTGTAAGGCCCCCCAGCTTTGGAATAATCTTCCTAAATGCGTCCGGGACTCCGACACAGTCACAATCTTTAAGTCTAGGTTGAAAACCCACTTATTTAGTTTAGCATTTGATAATTAATATCCCCCCTTAGATAAAAGTACAGATCCAGGGGTTCATAGACGAAGGGTTTTATGGTAGACTGGGGCGCTGGTGCTGTCGTCCTGTCACTGCTCGTGGTCACTCAAGTTTGTTGACAGTGCAGTGGACGGATGCCATTGTCTCAGAATGCCCCCAAGCCTATGTTACCTTCTGGTTCTGCCTTTTTAGCTAGGCTGTAATAATTTAACTATTTAATTTTAAATATAATATTTAATTAATTTAACTAATAATTTAATTTGCTGCCACACTCCGGAAATGTTTATAATTTTACCTGTCCTGTATATGTCCTCATACAGAGGTAATTTTCCCTGTTTCATTTCTCCACATGGCTGCCCGCCTGCTTGAGGAATAATGAGATGAGGAGACCAGCAATCCATCCTGAGCCAGCCACCTCCTGCCTAACCGGATGCATACATCATGATGGACATTATTACATATTTTTCCTTTTCTTTCTCTTCTTTCTGTCTAAATTGTTGTTGTTGTTGTCATGGTGACCGGTGTCGGCCAGAGGAGGATGGGTTCCCCCCCTGAGTCTTGGTTCCTCTCAAGGTTTCTTCCTCATGCAAAAAACTAGGGAGTTTTTCCTTGCCACTGTCGCCCTTGGCTTGCTCACTGGGGGCTAGGACTCGGCACTTGTAAAGCTGCTTTGTGACAACAACTGTTGTAAAAAGCGCTATATAAATAAAATTTGATTGATTGATTGATAATCTGATTACTGGACTGGAAATAGTAGCACGCTATATTACTCGTTACCGAAAAAAGTGGTAAGATTAGAGTAACGCGTTACTGACATCACTGTTCGCAACACTGATCACAACTGATTACAAGTAATCAGTAAACATTCTGATCTCAGACCAAGCAGCTGGGGGCTATTCCACGAAGCGAGCTTATGAAAGCGGCGCTTATTAGAGTGAGCGTTGCTTGAGTTAGCCAAACAGTTCACTTCCGTCTAGTTCCGTTCCACTAACGAAATCCAGACGCAACCTGTTCCCATTAATTCAAGCCAGGCTTTTGAAATCGGCGATCATGCGCGTGCACACAGTATTTACACAGCCTCACTAATCGATATTCGAAAAGGCAAGAAAATGTCGAAAGAGCTGAAAGAACGAGCAGCTTTTTTGCTTCTTCTGCTGAACATGAGCTACTTATACGTCTGTATGAGGAATATAAATACATTATTATGAAGAAAGGCAACACGTCCTGTTTTCATAAAGTCAGAGAAGCTGTCTGGCAAAATATTGCAGACAGACTAAATGCGTGAGCATATAATTTAATCCATTCATTGGCATTTTAAAAGTGTTATAGTAAATTAATAATGTTAATTAATAATTTCCTGATTTAGAAGTAACATGAGCGGGGTTAAGAGAACGTGGCAGCAGGTCAAGGTGAAATATAAAAATATACTCCAGAATGGTAAGTACAGCTGATTAGTCCAATGTGCAGGAAAAGGTAAAACACCATTTTAAATAACTGTATAAAATATTTTAGCAACCAGAAAGAAAACTGCTACTGCTGCTACTGGTGGTGGGCCTCCTGTAGCAGCCCTCACTCCTGCAGAAGACCTTGCTTTAGAGCAAAACAGCAGACGCCCCATCATTGTGGGAATTGAAGGAGGAACATCATCTGATCCTGTCTGTCCTCATGATACACAGCCTTATGTTAAAGGTAGGTTCAGTTGTTTCTCAGATTTTACATTTTTATTCTTACAGGCTACAATGTAGTATTATTATATACAGTTGTGATCAAATTTATTCAACCCCCACTGAAATAAAGTGTTTTGGCCAGTTTGACATTGATTTTGATCATTTCAGTCATCTTATTTACAATTATATCAAAGAGGCACTTATAAATTAGACAAACATAACATAATATTTATGATGGAATAACCACAAATGTCTTTACTGTGCTCACATCATTATCAGTTTTATTCAACCCCCTAGTGACATTATTTTTTAGTACTTAGTACAACATCCTTTTCCAGTTATGACAGCTTTCAAGCGTGAAGCATAGCTTGACACAAGTGTCTTGCAGCGACCTATGGGTATCTTAGCCCATTCTTCATGGGCAAAAGCCTCCAGTTCAGTCACATTCTTAGGCTTGCGCACTGCAACTGCCTTCTTTAGGTCCCACCAGAGGTTCTCAATTGGATTTAAGTCTGGTGATTGCGATGGCCACTCTAGAATGTTCCAGCCTTTCATGTTCAACCATGCTCTAGTGGACTTGGATGTGTGCTTCGGATCATTGTCCTGTTGGAAGGTCCAACGTCTCCCAAGCCGCAGGTTTGTGACTGACTCCATCACATTTTCCTCCAAGATCTCCTGGTACTGAAGGGAATTCATGGTACCCTGCACACGTTGAAGCTTTCCTGTACCATTAGAAGCAAAACAGCCCCAAAGCATAATTGACCCCCCGCCATGCTTCACAGTAGGCAAGGTGTTCTTTTGTTCATAAGCCTGGTTCTTCCTTCTCCAAACATAGCGCTGGTCCATTGTCCCAAACAGTTCTAATTTAGTTTCATCTGACCACAGTACACTGTTCCAAAACCTTTGTGGCTTGTCCACATGACTTTTGGCATACTGCAGTCGACTTTTCTTGTTCTTTGGAGTCAGCAAGGGGGTGCGTCTGGGCGTTCTGGCATGGAGGTCTTCGTTATGCAGTGCGCGCCTTATTGTCTGAGCTGAAACTTCAGTGCCCACATCTGACAGGTCTTTTTTCAGTTCCTTAGCAGTCACGCGGGGATTTTTCTCCACATTACGCTTCAGGTAGCGCACAGCAGTCGCGGTCAGGATCTTCTTTCTGCCACGACCAGGTAACGTTTCCACTGTGCCCTTTAACTTGAACTTGCGAATGATACTTCCGATAGTGTCTCTTGGAATATTTAACAACTTCGCAATCTTTTTATATCCATTGCCATTCTTGTGAAGAGCAATAACCTCTTCTCTTGTCTTCTGGGACCATTCTCTTGCCTTCACCATGCTTGGAAACACACCAGTAGATGTCTAGAAGGAGCTGAGTATCACAGTCCTTTTAAATCTGCCTAATTGGTGCTTATCATGCTTGATTGCTGCTCGTTGACATCCACAGATGTTTTCAATACCTGATGGAAAACACTGGAATGAACCTCTGTTCTTAGGAGTGGTAGTCGTAAAGGGGTTGAATAATTGTGTCAATGAAGAAATCACAAAAAGGCCATTTAATACTTTATTGACAAAAAAAATTGATGCTATCTTAGTTGCATTTAATTCTTTAACAAGTCCTTGTAAGATTTCATTATGAACACAATTACAAATGTGCACTGAATTCCATAAAACCCTTCGCAGCATTGGGGGTTGAATAAATTTGATCACAACTGTATTCATGTTGAACTGCATAACTACTACTCACTTGCTCTCTTGTAGAGGTGTGAGCTCTGGACATGGAGGCCTGAGGGTCTTCTCTCTGTTCTTCCATTTCCTTTAAACACAACACAAATCATGAGATCACACAGCACATTAACAGACAGATACATAGACACACACGCCTTACAGCTGGCCTTTCTGAACAGGCAGACACTGTGTCCTCATCATCCTGTACCATCCTGGATGGTCCAGCAATCTCCCCCTGCAAACAACAAATTAAGACACATAAATGTTAACGGTCCTCAGGGTTCAGCTCTCATCATTGTCAAATACAGGAGGGTCCAAAAGAGTCAGCACACCCCCCACCATTGTAAAATTTTAGTCATCAAGTACAGTTGTGATCAAATTTATTCAACCCCCAATGCTGCGAAGGGTTTTATGGAATTCAGTGCACATTTGTAATTGTGTTCATAATGAAATCTTACAAGGACTTGTTAAAGAATTAAATGCAACTAAGATAGCATCAATTTTTTTTGTCATAAAGTATTAAATGGCCTTTTTGTGATTTCTTCATTGACACAATTATTCAACCCCTTTACGACTACCACTCCTAAGAACAGAGGTTCATTCCAGTGTTTTCCATCAGGTATTGAAAACATCTGTGGATGTCAACGAGCAGCAATCAAGCATGATAAGCACCAATTAGGCAGATTTAAAAGGACTGTGATACTCAGCTCCTTCTAGACATCTACTGGTGTGTTTCCAAGCATGGTGAAGGCAAGAGAATGGTCCCAGAAGACAAGAGAAGAGGTTATTGCTCTTCACAAGAATGGCAATGGATATAAAAAGATTGCGAAGTTGTTAAATATTCCAAGAGACACTATCGGAAGTATCATTCGCAAGTTCAAGTTAAAGGGCACAGTGGAAACGTTACCTGGTCGTGGCAGAAAGAAGATCCTGACCGCGACTGCTGTGCGCTACCTGAAGCGTAATGTGGAGAAAAATCCCCGCGTGACTGCTAAGGAACTGAAAAAAGACCTGTCAGATGTGGGCACTGAAGTTTCAGCTCAGACAATAAGGCGCGCACTGCATAACGAAGACCTCCATGCCAGAACGCCCAGACGCACCCCCTTGCTGACTCCAAAGAACAAGAAAAGTCGACTGCAGTATGCCAAAAGTCATGTGGACAAGCCACAAAGGTTTTGGAACAGTGTACTGTGGTCAGATGAAACTAAATTAGAACTGTTTGGGACAATGGACCAGCGCTATGTTTGGAGAAGGAAGAACCAGGCTTATGAACAAAAGAACACCTTGCCTACTGTGAAGCATGGCGGGGGGTCAATTATGCTTTGGGGCTGTTTTGCTTCTAATGGTACAGGAAAGCTTCAACGTGTGCAGGGTACCATGAATTCCCTTCAGTACCAGGAGATCTTGGAGGAAAATGTGATGGAGTCAGTCACAAACCTGCGGCTTGGGAGACGTTGGACCTTCCAACAGGACAATGATCCGAAGCACACATCCAAGTCCACTAGAGCATGGTTGAACATGAAAGGCTGGAACATTCTAGAGTGGCCATCGCAATCACCAGACTTAAATCCAATTGAGAACCTCTGGTGGGACCTAAAGAAGGCAGTTGCAGTGCGCAAGCCTAAGAATGTGACTGAACTGGAGGCTTTTGCCCATGAAGAATGGGCTAAGATACCCATAGGTCGCTGCAAGACACTTGTGTCAAGCTATGCTTCACGCTTGAAAGCTGTCATAACTGGAAAAGGATGTTGTACTAAGTACTAAAAAATAATGTCACTAGGGGGTTGAATAAAACTGATAATGATGTGAGCACAGTAAAGACATTTGTGGTTATTCCATCATAAATATTATGTTATGTTTGTCTAATTTATAAGTGCCTCTTTGATATAATTGTAAATAAGATGACTGAAATGATCAAAATCAATGTCAAACTGGCCAAAACACTTTATTTCAGTGGGGGTTGAATAAATTTGATCACAACTGTAAATACTTCTCAATCTTGACTATACTTCTGTCTTGAAGGAATCTGAGATTAGTGAGATCTACAAAAGGTACTTAAAAAGATGTATTTGCAAAAATGTCTCACTTTAATATGCTTGTTTTTGCAAGCCAAGTAAATCAAAGTTTCTTCTGTCCACAGGCTCAGCAAGACAATCAATATATTTATCTTTCCAAAAAAAGGTGTCTTGTTTTGTGTTAATGAACAAATGCAAACAACATATTCCCTTAACTAAAGTAAGTGTTTGCATACATGTCCCCCACAGCTCTACAATCCATGTCTGCAATTAAAATGTTGTCTTCCCATTGCTCCAACTGCACTCTTGGCATTACTCCTTTTTGCAGTATTGCCACATTGTGCAAAACTGCACAGGGTGCTATGATATCACAGGCTCTCTCAGGGGTGACTCTGAGATGGCGCAAGCAGTTAAATATGCTCTTTAACTGTCCAAATGCCATCTCAATGCATGCCCTTGTCTTTGAATGTGCACGATTGAACCTCCTCTCTGCATCTGTTGTAGGGTCTGCATATGGGGTAAGGAGAAAAGGTTGGCAGGGGTAACCCCTATCCCCAAGCAGTAAGCCAGGAAAAGCACCTACGATTATAAGGAGAAGAGTTAAACACTGAGGCCAAATCTGCACTATTTTGTGTGGTTGGAGTATTCTTACCTTCGGCAAACCTCTGTGCCAGTGAGGAGGCACGAAATATTGTGCACCGAGCCGGGCCATTTTGCCTCAATGTTGGAGAATAGAAATTGGCTGGTGCAAACCATCTAGAACAATGGCAAAAGTGACAAAGGGTGAAAGTTGTTCAAACCGATGGAGCGACATGCTTTACAATTTCTGTTGGGTAGGCAAAACTTGCATGTACCTGTACAATGATGCTGTGAAATGATTTTCAGTTCACATAGTCTGCTTCCATGGGTCCAGATGGAGCCTTTATCCTGATGTGAGTACAGTCTATAGCACCAATGACATTTGGAAATCCTGGAGAATTCAATTCGTTTTGAATTGAATGAATTTTAGCATGAAATAGTTGATCAAGATGAATACAGAGCACTTCGGTAAGTGCTCTGGATAAGAGTATCTTTTAAAGTCATATAAATTTAACTCCAAGTTACTGCTGTTCTGAAAAAGCTTCTTTTATGGGAAGGATGCCTCTGTGACCAGGGAATTTAATGAATATATTAAGGAAGCGCTTAAGCGCAAGACAAACCTTTCGAATTTCGTGGCAGACTGTTGCCTTACTAAGATGTTCTGCATCCCCAACGCTGTATAGAAATGCACCACTGGCAAAGAAGCGCAAAGCGATACAGACCGTTTGGGGTTTGGTAAGAGCTTTACTACGTCTAGTGGTCTTCTCAATATATGGACCCAGTAATTTACAAAGATATATAATACTGTGTCTTTTGAACCTGTAGTGCCCAAATAAGTAGTCACCTGGAAAGCCCAGTGGATCTGTCCTGTCCTGGAATGACCTTGGAGCTGGTAGCATGAATGCTCTGTGCACTATACACGTTCCCTCGTCTACTGGATTTTCTACAAATGGGCATGCCATGGTCAATCAGCCTTCAGCCTTCACTGTTAGCTGTTCTTTTTATAGCTTACATTTTGGATTATTTGTATCACCTGTATGAAAATCTTGGTAAGGTAGTTGTCTGTATCCATTTCCTTTTTGCACCATTAAGTTAACCACACATTTACATTATTTATACTGAACATATGTGAATTGCGGAGTGATATGATTTGCTTGTAATTTGAACACAAAAGAGGAAGTGTGGGGATAAGTATATACCTAAAAGCAGGGGTGCCCACAGTTTTCAGCTTGCGAGCTACTTATAAGATGACCCAGTCAGAAAGATCTACCGGGGGTGGCGGCGAACGTAATTTGTTGAGCGGGGGGGGGGGGGGGGGGGGGGGGGGGGGGTTGGGGGGGGGGTGGCGGCGGCGAACGTAATATGTTGAGCGGGGGGGGGGGGGGGGGGGTGGCGAACGTAATTTGTTGAGTGGATTGCAGATTGGCTACCGTGAATGTCAATCAAAATACAACCGTCAGTGCAGATGTGCGATTCATCTACTACTATTTTATGTGACGCGATCTACGCACATTCCTTCGCGATCGACCGACACTTCCTTCGCGATCGACCGGTCGATCGCGATCGACGTAATGAGCACCCCTGCCTAAAAGTATCTTCACCTAAATTACTCAGTTATTATTAATACTCAGGTACAAAGAATTGTATTTTTGTGATAGTGTTTATGCTAATGTATGTTTATTGACCATAACTGCGATTAGACACTGTATTCCATTTTACACTGACCTGAATTTGTTAAGATTAAACCAATACATTAAAATGTGCAAAAACCTCACTGATTAACTCTGAAGATCGAAATATAAATTGCATTTGGAAATATAATTATTAAATTCTGATAATAATGACCTGCAATCATTCCAAACTAATAATTACAGTACTCCATTAAATGTATAAAAATATGATATGATATGCTACATCCACAGCAATTTAATGGATAGGATTGCAGCGGAACCTTGTTCCTCAATTTTGTTTCCCGGATGGCGAGACTGACATCACGCTGCTGAGCCAATAGAAGCGGTCCCGCTAAGCTAAGCCTCAACTCTAGCCTGGTACGGAGCAGGTTAGTTCAAACGTATATGTTGCTGTAGTAACTGAGCGAGGCTCAAGTCTAGCCTCTTTCGCGGAACCGAATTTGAGCAAAATGAGCCAGGCTTGTCTTAAAAAGCCTGGCTTACTGAGTTAGCTCGCTTCGTGGAACACCCCCCTGGTCTGGGATCAGAATGTTTACTGATTACTTGTAATATCATCGATGTGGGAACATGGCGGTCCTTCACGACATCCTCCACTCTCGTCTCTCTTGTTTCCCGCTATCTCAATCTGATTTGGACTACACATGCACGAAATTGAAAGTCATTTCGAATATGTTTCACAGCTGCTGGATCTACCTAGGATAATTTTTTATTGCATATAAATGTATCATTGCCTTCAGATATTATTTAAGAGCTTTAACAAGGTCATAGTTTTGCTGTGTATTTTGTTATGCTGTAAGTGCATTTTTTCTACTGTGGGCATGTAATAATGCAGATATGTGTGAGCAAAGGTAATATATATATAAAAAAAAGGTGTTCATTGAATTCTGTAGCCTCTTTTCAAAAACACATACACCACTCACATCAAGGGCAGTCATGGTCTCGTGGTAGGGAACTGGTCTTGTGACCGGAGGGTCGTGGGTTCAATTCCCAGACCTGAGGCCATGACTGAGGTGCCATGACTTTGTTAGTAATAATGCATTTTTAGGAATGAGTCCACATTAAATGGCTGTTTCATCAATGTTCAGCTGACCATTGATAAGACAACAGCTGCCTTAGTAAAATAGTAAATTCAACCTCCTGCCACCAAAGGTCTTCATCAGCAGGATTTTAGTGATTTGCTACACGCTATTTGTCGAGAAGAGCGAGATTTGTTAGGGGCAAACCATAATCGGGAGTCGTTCAAACGGTCCAGGGTCAGTTTACCAACACAGAGGGTTCCAGAGTACATGACGAACTGACAACACAAAGTAACAGCTTAAACAGAAACAGAATGAAAACAAAAAGCACATGGAAAATAAAAATAAGAACATAACTGGTACCAGAGGTGGGTGTTCCAGGTCCAGAAAGTAAAAGTCCTTCCCAGGATTTTATTCAAGCTTGCTGGATTTTCTAATAAGTGGCAAGTAAAATTAGTGGAATTAACACAATCCAGGAAGCCTGAGCAAAATCCTGGTAAGGACTTTTACTTTCTAAACCTGGAATGCTCACTTCTGTACTGTATTCTGTACCTGGAATGACACTGCTTGACTGATTTTTACTGGATAACATGCACTTCAGGGTATCTGCTACTGTATTATATAGCATAAAATAATGACAGGATGTAGAGGAAATATCTCAAGTAAAATAGTGTATGTGTATGTTGTTATATGTGAATACACACACACAAAATGCACATACAATACCTGTTCAGTATACACACACTCAGAAAGTGCATACATAACAGCTGTTCAATAAACACTCACACACATACACACATGCACACACCTCTTCAGATGCAATTCCAGAGCATCGATATTACTCTATTGAAGAGACTAGACATGCCTGTGGGGCTGATCAATACTCACGCGTTCTTTCACCTCCCTGTTTTCCCCTCCTTTCTTGTCTTTCAACTCAGCATCTGTCAAAGTGTTTACAAGTTACAGCTTGTTTTCAAGAATAAGAGGCTCATGCATTGCATGCGTATTTGTGACAGACAGAGGAAGGACCAGCAATGTACCTTAGTGATATTATGGTTTCCTATTTGCTATTAGTCAGGTGCGTTTAACAGACTACAACATGTATGAGTCAATATTGTCTAGAAAAAGAAAAAAAAATGTAGGGAGGTTTGAGTGATTCATGCTGTACTTGGTTGCCAGGCTGTAAATTTTTATATAGCCTACACATGCATGTAGCTACATCCACACATGCACATATACACAAACCACGCACACACCCTTGGAACATGCACAAACTCTTATGTCCACAGCACACAATAAATCCTGGAGTGCTAACAAGCAGGTTTTTGACCTGAATTAACAAACTCATTCTTAATCTGAGATAGGAGCACACTACATGCAGATGTCTCGATCGCAACCACTTTCTCCAGTGGGCCAGCTTTGGACGACCTTCTCTGTCAGACACTTTCTGATTAGATCCTATATCCATCTTCATCTTTTCCGTTCTGACCCTGGAGTCAGATCATTTCATCCTCATTCCGACACCCAAAATGCTGTATTTCTTTCATACTGCTATGTGCATTTGACAGATTCTTCTAAGCCTTCTCCAAAATCCACTGGGCTTTGGGAAGTTTTTTTGTTTTTTTTTTTTTTTAACTATGACCAATATGTCAGTAATTTGTTTCAATTGTCAGATGTCAAAAACTATAATAACTGTATGACTAACAGAGCCTATTATATGATATATTCTGGAAATAACATTCTAAGCATTTAAGGCTATCCTCTGTGATCTTTAACTGTAAAACTGTTCTGTTAATAAACTAATTAAATAACTAAGAAGTGGGTGATTCTCTGTGATCTCAGCCATCATGATTGGTCTGGTACCTGTCCAAGTTCCCCATTTGCTCTGGCAGTGGTTCTTCCAGAAGGTCTGGGTTCATCTGCCCTGCAGATGCCTGTTTGAATTCAGTGTGAACTAGCACTTCCAGAGGGCTCTGGGCTTACACCCAGGCCATGCCACTCGGAGTCCTCTGAGGCCATTTCTATTCCCAGTTTCAGAAACCATACTATTCAGTGTTTTCTTTTTTTTTCTTGTTTCCATGACAAAGCTCACAAAGGGCTACATAATTAGCTGATTAGGAGTATTAGATCAGGAAAAACGTGTGGATTACCTAAGGCTGGTATTGGACATCATTGTTTTAAGATAACCCCCATTACACATTTAAAGAATGGGTGCAACAGCTGACCAGGTTTATCGCATCCATGTTTAGCATGTGTGTTGTAGCCGTGCTCGTTGTGGACAGCAGGCCACATACATGTTTCCAGGATTTCAGAACTGAGTTTCCTTTTCTTTAACTGTGACACATAAGGCTTTGGGGGTAAACTGACCATGGGGAGCCATACAGACAGGCTATACAGACAGGCTATACAGACAGTCCCGTACTATCGTCATTACACTGGCTGCCAATTAGATTCCGTATTGACTATAAAATACTTTTATTAACATATAAAACGCTGCATGGCTTAGCTCCAGACTATCTTAGTGAACTTATTGAACAATATAACCCAGCGCGTTCACTTCGCTCTCAGGACGCAGGGTTATTAACTGTTCCTAGGATCAAAAAGATCACAGCAGGTGGAAGAGCCTTTTCTTTTAAAGCTCCACAATTGTGGAATAATCTTCCTGCCTCTATTCGGGACTCAGACACAGTCTCATTGTTTAAAACTCGATTAAAGACTCATCTGTTTAGTTTGGCCTTTGATTAATCTGTTACATAGTTACTACATCTCGTATCTTTTCTCCGAGGTTCACCTGGAGAGTAACATTGCAGTCGGAGCCTACAATACCAGCATCGCTGCTCTGACATGGAATGAAAGCCTGGCGTTCATCAACAGACATTTACAGTGACAATATCAAAACCCAGAACTTTCATTTTTACCTTTACTTAGTCTGATTGTGTGATTTGTGTGTGACTTGTGTATTTGTCTGTATTTTGTGTAATTTGTGTGTTAACGGGCCGCCCAATGGAGGATGGGTTCCCTTTTGAGTCTTGGTTCTCCCGAGGTTTCTTCCTAATCCCCACCATCATAGGGAGTTTTTCCTCGCCACTGTTGCCTTTGGCTTGCTCATTAGGGTTCTGGACCCATAGTATTGTTAACCTTTTAAATCCTGTAAAGCGCTTTGTGACAACATGTGTTGTGAAAAGCGCTATACAAATAAACTTTGATTTGATGATTTATTATTTCATGGATGCTCCTCTTACACATTGAAAGGATTAAAATGAGGACCCCGTAATCAAGAGATTACCTTCTACCATCAGACCCTGAAGTGAAGACTTTTTAAAATATTCTCCTAATACACTATACAGTAATAAACTTAGATTTTTGCTTCACAGTTGTAAGTGGAGTTACCTTAAAATTTCTCCCCAAAGTCAGCGTGTGAAGGACTTTGTATTCAGTTGAGTGGATGGACAGCAAGATTAAGTTAATGAATTCATAGTCCACTACATGGTTTTGATGGGAAGCATTTTGCTTCTTATTGATTAGACCCTCCAGCAATGAAAGTTTTGTGTTTGGTAAGCATCGCATTGCGTGTTTACACATGTATGTGTCTTTGAATGTAAGGCAATACACCTTAATGAAATTGCCTAATGATTTTTCCCAGTCTGCAGTTTGCCCATAAAAGCCGGCTACTGGCTGTTTTGTTTCCACTGACAGAGTGGCCATCATTAGAAACTACAATTATACAGAATTACCTCCTTTTTCAGAGGGGAGGAGGGAACAAAATAATGGAACTGCCAATATGTTTGCGGGGTTTAAGAGAGTGAGAGTGTGTGAGTGTGTGAGAGTGAGAGTGTGTGGGGGTGAGAGTGTGTGAGAGTGTGTGAGTGTGAGAGTGTGTGAGTGTGAGAGTGTGTGGGGGTGAGAGTGTGTGAGAGGGAGAGTGTGTGGGGGTGAGAGTGGGAGTGTGTATTTCTTTGTAAAGGGGATCTGCCATGTGCAGACCTGTGGTCTGTCCACCAAGCCGTCTCCGCCCCGTCTGACCTGCCGCTTCTCCCAGTGCTTCTCCTTGATTGACCTTGGAAGATCGAGACCCGATGTCAGCGTAGTGTCCGACCACTAGCTTTCCTCTTCCTGTCATACAAATTTAAATTCCGCCTCTCAGGAATGCTAAAAAAAAATCAAACAAATGAATACATACAAACATGAATAAAAGTGAACAGTACCTTACTGCTGGTACACCCCTCCAGAAAGCTGACACAGAATCTACAGCACCGTTGACGTCCCACAAAGCCAAGAAGCAGAAAACTGCTGTCATCAGAGGGGCAGAGAGGGAGGGGGGGGGGGGGGGGGGGGGGGGAGGACGGGTTGCAGAAGGAGCTTTGTGGAGACTCCTCCCATCAGCGTCTCTCATCATTCTCTCCTGCTGCTTCATCCATCTCATTTGGCTGCTGCCCTTTCTGTCTCTCCGCTTCTCACTCCGCTTCCTCTTCATCTGCCCATTCATCGCCCGTCTTGCTTCTCTTTGGTCCGTTTGTCGTCGTCGTCATTTTTCCCTCAGAGAATATATTCTTCTCTTTTCCATCTGATGTGCTGTTGTGCCGCTGGTTTTGCTCTGAGTTTTATTGATTTGCACACAACAGGTTGCACGGGCCAGTCCACAACGTGTCAGTGATTTTACACCATTCCCATGAGCTCCAGGATGGAGAGAATGCATATTTGGAGCATTTGCAGTAGTTTATTCCTGAGACAATGATGAAGGTAATGGTGACATTAAAAGTAGTGTGAGTTAATGAGCAGGAACAGAAGAGAAGGGAAACAAAAGCAAAACAAAGTGATATAAATTCGACATCGGAGAGTTAGGGGACTGTGCTGATTCTTAGATCCTCCATGTTCATTTGTATGTGTGGTGAAACTTTAGGTCAGTTTTTCTTACTTCTTTAAATAAAAAAAGGCTGCTAGTCTAACATCAGGCGGTCAGAGTAGCAACACAGCAGTGAGATCAAACTTAAGATGCAGGAGATTTTCAGCATGAGGAGAGACGGGAGGAAGATAGATACGCCTGGGAGAGATCGGCTCAGGGAATGTTATCTCCTGATCATGGTATCTCCTGATCATGGTGCGTGCATTCACCAAGGTGCACAGTGCCAAGACATGCAGAAAAAGGATACAATGGTAATGTACAATGATGTACAATGGTAATACAATGATGATGTACAATGGTAATACACAATGAATGAATTCCTTCACATGACAGACCTCAGGGACATAGGAGGGACCGGCCCCTCATTTACATATTTTTGCATAGTCCAGCCTCAGAAGGTTTTATAGTGAACAACGGCACAGATGTGAAGGTAAACATCTCTAAATAAAGCCCAGTTTAGAGGAGAGGAGCAGGCATAATAAAGAAAGAAACTGAACTGGAAGAAAACTTTTCTTCATTACACATAGGGAGTGATTGGAGACTAATACATACTGAAAATACTGCACCCAATAGTGATGTAGTACACACTGAAATTTTATATTAGCATCATAATTTTTTTTCAAGTTTTTTGTTTTTTTTTTTTGCAGTAAAACAAAATCCATATTAGCATTTAAATATACATTAAATGAATAAATGACAATCAAAGCAAATAATTAAATTCAGCTGGTTTACTAGCATCTCCACATATGAACCCCATGTGTAGTTTTCATACATACTTTTCTACATGCACATGAGAGCAAAATCCGTTTGAACTGAAGTAATAGAGCCATATAATTATCTTATCCAAACTGTAGCATGCACAGAGGACTGACGTGCACACACCAATTTCTACCTCTTGTACGAACGTGATAGCTAGAAGTGTGTCAGGTTTGAACATTATGTCTTGCCATCCAAGAGGGTGTGTGAAACAACATTTCCGAGTCAGCTGGCATTTGAAATGAATGCTCTGGTTGAGAACTGCTATAAATACATTTTCAAATACTTTGTGCTCGCCTTCTGTCCAGAGAGGCGGCTGTGCAGAAAGCTCACTGCACGAAAGAGAGCTCGCCTTAGCTGCTCTTGTTGTATTGATAAGGCTGAAAAGGCTGAAAACAAGGGCAGCACGCTGGAAACACTTCAAACTTCGCAGAGGATACACCAGTTATCAGCTACAAGATATACTGGCAGCCCATGGTAGCCCCAGGCAAGCACAAACAAAGCACAAGAAAAGAACCTCAAGACCACAACATCAAAACGCTGGATTTCAGCACCGTGATCTCTTATATCGAGAAAGTTCACAGCTGTCATAGGCTGTGTGAGCGTCCTTAAAAAAAGAAAGGGAGAGAGGAATCAAAGTTGCAGGTCAAGAGGGAGAAGAGAGGAAGACATTCAGAAGGTGTTCGAAGCTCAGGAGTGCCTGACTAATCTCTGTCACTCAGAGGGATTTTGCACAGAGCTTACGGGAAATACGCGTTGCAGTCTCCTGTGAGGTGCTGTTTGTGTGCAACTGTGTTTTGGCATCACTGGTGACAATATAACCCACTCATGTACGAGTTTGTTTTCTCTCATCTCAGACGACTTCCAGAAAAGAAAGCGTGAAACACATTTTTGTAGCAGAAAGAATTTCATAAAGTGTGGAATAAACCAAATCAGAACAGAGCAATTTGAAGCAATGATTACTTAGTCAGTCAGCCATGGGTCATGTAATTTAGCAGAAGATTTAAATTGACAGCATGCCTTTGCCATCACATTATATAATTTTATGCAAATATTTAAAGCACATTTTTAATAGAGCTCCACACCCAAACAGGACTGCTGGTTTAAATAAGGTATCTCCTCATATCCCAGCACCTGCAGGACCAGACACCATCTCCTGCTACTGATTTAGCTCTTTTTACATTATATCGCACATGAATAAACAGACCTAATTTTTCACTTCTCTTCCACTGCCTGAATGTGTGTGTGTATGTGTGTGTGTGTGTATGTACTCAGACAGCTGAGACAGGGTTATATTTTCATACATTAGACCTCCTTGAGAGAATGAAATCAAGCAGCATAGAACACATCTCACAGTGTAGCTCACTCAGTGCTCATCTGTATATTAAGTCCATATATCGCTAATATATTCTCACATGTATATTTACCTTGACCTTCAATAGTTCTCAATATCTCTTATTATTATTCTTAAAGTTGGGTTGGGAACTGGGTCAAAATGGGTAAGCAAACTATGATGACTTTGACCTTGATAGTTTAGCTCGGGTGTATTCCTAACCAAATTGCACAGTAGGGGGCGAGAACGAGTTTTCAAACCTGTGAATTACAAAGACTGCCACAACAAATCGCACATGTGCTTACAGGTTTGCTTCATGGAAAATTCATTTTTAAGAAGCTTCCTAATGGAGTGTGTGTGTTTGACAAGACTAAAGTTGTTTGCACCTTATGCAACGCAGAATTAGTTTATTGTAGGAGTTCTACCAGTCTGAAGTACCATTTAAACGCAAGCACCCGTTTGCTAATACTGCTGACGCTGGGTCAAGCACTGGTGCAGCCCAGGGGAAGAGTCACCGCCAAACTACTCTGAGTGCAACCGAGGCAGCGCAGCTCTATCAGACAAGTTGACCAGTCTCTTCACTCAGTGGACTGGCACTAGCTGCCGGCCCATAAGCATGGTTAGAAACCCTCTCAAAGACTGACTTTTAGTCTTTACTTGGGTGAGATTAATCTAGATTTTAAAAATGTATCTATGCCCACCCCTAATATATATATATATATATATATTATATATATATATATATATATATATATATATTTACAACAGTTTACAATACCTCCATAATATATTCATATGCATATATGTCCAACTCTGTTTATATTTTTATACACATATTTATTGTACATTCTACACTGCTGCTTATTGCATTTCTGGTTGGATGCTAAACTACATTTTGTTGCCTTGTACTTGTACATGTGTAATGACAATAAAATTTAATTTGAATCTGAATTATATTTAATGTAAAATTAAATATAATTATCTGGTCTTCTCATGGTCAGGTCTACACCAGATTTGGTTATGATCTGGTCTTCTCATGGTCAGGTCTACACCAGATTCGGTTGTGATCTGGCCTTCTCATGGTCAGGTCTAGGCCAGATTTGGTTCAAGTCTGTTGTGTGACATGAGGATAAACTTCAGGTTGAAGCTACAGTAGTTTGGACTGGCCATTAGCCGCAGACTTTGGAAAATCCCCCATTCCCATTCAGCCTTCTCCAGATAAGCATGCACAGTTTTTACCCAGCAGCCAGACAAAAATTGCATCTCAACCCACCATGGAGAACACCCAACCATTCATTTGTCAAAGCAAAACAACTATTAAGTTAATGTCTAATTTATACACACACATCTCATCAGAAAATGCCCATAATACTATATCACCGAGATGATACATCACACACACAAAAAAGGTTTCTTTGTAGCTGTACACTGACCAGGAACAATTGCAGGCCGGTTAATTGTTTTGTCATAATAATTTTTCAGCTAATAGGCTCAGCATCGATTCTTTAGATTGACTTTCCAGTGTAAATCACTTGGAGACGTTTTCAGCAAATGATGGCGTCGATAATTCTGAGAGCACTGCACTGATGCTGTGCACTGACTGTGGCTATGATGCCAGACATAGGCTACTCTGCATAGTTATTATATTCTTTGTTTGACTGAGGATACTTGCTGCTTTGAGAGGCATGTTTTGAATGCACTATTGGGACTGAGTACTTGCAAACTGATTCAGAACCTGTCCACCCTGCCCAAACATTACAACATTTAATATGGGGAGAGTAGTGGGACAGCTGGTCTCAGACCAGTGTAAAATTAAACTCTACAGACTTCACCAAGTAGTAATGGAGTCTTGTACCAGATAAATCGAGGCAGCCTTTCTTGGTCTGTTCTCTCAATAACCTGATTTTGACCAAAAATTTATAAATGACATTTATAAATGCATTAGTAATAAAACTAAAGGCGTAAACTGAGAGGGTTGCGTTATGCCTCTTATTTCCATTGAAGACTTCTTAGTCAGTGGTGATTTCTACGTGTGGAGGCTGTTGGCTGAAGAGTGTGTGTGTGAAGAATTAGTGGTGAGAAGAATTTTATTTATTCGATAGGGAAGTAGGTTCTATTTCATGCTTCCTCCTCCTAACCCTTCTCATTATGCATAACAGCAAAAACCAAACAACACCCTAAAACTATATTAAAATACATCACATGCTTCAGCTTTGACACAAACGTACATTTACATTTTACATTTTTGGCATGTCGCAGATGCTTTTATCCAGAATGGCATGCACAAGTGCTTTGTCATTTACTCACAGAATATGTCTTAGGCAGTATAGTAGGTTAGAGGACAAGATACCATTGTGCTAGAATACTGTTGAAATACAGGAATCAGTGCTGATACAGAATACGCTCTATATCAGACAATGATAAGTGCAATAACATAAAATATCAAACAATATCTGTTAGCCAACGGTAGCATGAATATCATGGGTGTATGATCAATCTGTCTTTTACGTATTCCTCGATTAAATTCCTTCAGAAGATTGAGGACTAGACTGCTGTGTTGTAGATCAGTTGTGGAGGTCTGATGTCCAATAGAGGAAGACCCGCGAGGGGTGAGGTGCAGTCTAGCTTTGAGATGACAAGAGACTGCACCAGCACCAGCACCTGGGTGGCTTCCTACCTAAAGTTCAGAAAAACCCAACCTAAAAAAATCAGGGTGGATGCCCAAACCCATAAAAGGAAAACAGGTTATTATGCTGTAATAAACAAATATTAGATTCTTTGAAGTAAATTGTGTGTCTGAGTGTGTGTGTGTATTGAGAATGAATTCATATATAACACCTTTCCAAAATTATATTTGTTTTATAATCCATTAGATTAAAATGCCTTTTTTTACTATAAACATGCATTTAGTCAGGTCTGTCCAATTGTTTGAATGGTAGTTATTTTAAATGTCCCCAGACACAGTGCTAAAAGACAGCCTGTTTTGTAAAGCAATAGCGTGTGTGTATCTAATAAATCTAATACATGGGATCGTTTTTTTAGAAATGTAATGTCCAAGAAATGTTTTAAAAATTACCCTTTGTGCTCTTTATTTTAAGCACTATAATAACCGGTGTTCACTGTAAAATGGCCAATAATTCCACCTCAGCTCTTACATTTCAAAAACATGTGACCTCAAACAGAAATTCTTGAAGCCACAGCCATTCGGGACACAGCTAAGAGCTCAAGGCAACGTTTGCGGCACTGGCACTGACTTCTGAATGTAGAGTCTCAGAAAGCGGACCAAGCCACGTCTCCTCGACAGTGGTTTTGTCTCAGCTCAAACTCACTCACCAGCTGACTCAAGCCATCACGCAGTGGCTGCCAGGTGCCGAGTCCTTAATTAGCCGCTCAGACGCGCTGCTCGACCGGCTGGAAGAAAAACGTGAAGCGTCGCTGGGAATAGCTCTGGTGAAGCAGACCTGCCTCTCAGTCTGGGCCCGGAGCTGCTGGGCTGCTCGAGTGTTATTTTCGCCTGACTTTGCTGTTTCGCTGAAGTAGAGCAGAGCAGCCAATGGCGTCGCGCGGCAGATGAAGAGTGTCCTGTCCTTGTGGTCCTGTCCTCGTGGTACTTTAGTCACCTTCTGTCTCTTTATTCCCCGGCATTTCCTTTGTGTTATGTTATTTTAACATCTGTCAGTGTAAGGGGGGACAACCATGTGACACAGTGGCTTCTATCTCTGAACGTGCTCTGTCCTCTGTCCATCCTCACACACACACACACACACACACACACACACACACACACACACACACACACACACACCATAAGTTCCCATGTGGGCCCTGAGGAGAGGACTTGGGGAGGTCATCATCAGCTTGTAGCATATTGCAGTGCAACCTGCCTCTCTCTCTCTCTCTCTCTCTCTCTCTCTCTCTCTCTATATATATATATATATATATATATATATATATATATATATATATATATATATATGCACTGCTATGTATGGGGGACTGCAGTCAGTGGTCAGCGAATCACTGTGCGGCGAAGTTTACGACCCATGCCTCTCCACCTGTCAGACCCCCCACCCCCCCCTCCCCCCGCCCCCCCCTGAACTGCAGCCGGTGGTGAGAAGAGCTTTCGTCACATATGATGCAGGAGGCATGTGGGGCGGCATAACGGATGAACAGACTCCGTATGATATTTACAGCAGAGCATGTTTGAAAGGGGAGAGATGGGAGAATATGTGTGTAAACATGTGGCATCTGGCGTCATATGGACCCAAGCGTAGAGGGCGTGAGAGCATGGAGACGAGGAGCGAAGACAGCGGAGATGTTCTGATGTTCTGCTGAGGAGTGTGGACTCAGCACTTCTCGTGTCCTGGTTTATGTCCCTGTTTAGTAGATGATTTATTCCAATGGCAAAGCATATGGGCTCTACAACTGGGAGTTCAACCACACCAGCATGTGTACACTGGCCGTGCAACCCCAGTACCACGCTAACTGGCAAGCGATGTACTGCGCTCCACTGGGTGGCGCCCTGTGAGAGATGAACACGCAGTGCTTTCTCAGTCAAATGACCTTCAAATGACCATCACATGACAATATTGTGGAAGACTAAGGGAGATGGGGACCGTTTTTTTTCATGCCACTGCAAATGACATATTGCAAAATTTTGTATTATAGGCTTATCACAATTCATTTCCTTCCACGAAATACAGCAGGGATTACCTAGAATGAAGAAACTGCTAGAAGCTACAAAAGCATGGCTATTATAAATGAATTATTTGACTTTGGTGATGTTTGTCCCAAGAAGTGCACAACTCCCACTAGCAAAAGTTTAGCTTCACAGTCCTGTTTGATTGTATGATTGATTTATTTATTGCATGTTACTAGTGTTGGCCGTGAAGAAGGCAGCTTCAGGTGTGTTTTTGCTTTGGTCTTTATCTCTGCACTGAGCTCATGATGTTTGCTTGGCCCAGTTCATGACAAGGTTCGTAAAAGATTTATGCGTGGTGAATGACGGCTAGCGTGTTTCTAGGGCGGCTGCTAGGCAAAGAGGTAACAGGAGGTTCAGTGGAGCCACGGAGGACAGATCTCAGCAGTCTGGGCTCTGATTCACCTCCTCTCATCTGTACTCTCCTGGCCTCTTGCTCCACGACTTCTAGTCTTGACAATGACTGGCGATGAAAATTAGCAAGTCACAGTGCGGGATAAATTAGCCCTGACCAGCTGCTGTTTGCTTGTGTGAGGAGGTGAAGGGTCAGTGTGGTGATGACTGCTCATGAGGAAGTCTGAGATTAACAGCTAACTTAATGTGCAGTTTCAGGTAAGGGTGTGATGATTTTGGATTTCAACGTTTTTTTCTTTTTTTTTTTTGGATATGAGTTTCCGATGCTGATTGCAGGCTAATTTGCCTCCTTTATATGTTTGACACATTAGGATCATAGATAAAGTACAAAATTAAAGCTGCAAACTTTATACTGGAATGTCTCTGGTGAGTAACTACACTTGATGGTTGTCACGGTGAGGCGGCCCCCTACCGGCCGCCTCCGTCCACAGCGGCTGTTGTTGTTGTTGTTTGGTGACGTCATGTGCGTCCCTCAGGTGGGCGGAGCCCGTGATCCGTCTCAACTGAGGGTCGTTTGTTTGCCTATATATGTCTTGTCTTTGTACCAGTTGACCGCTGGTCATTATATCTTTAATTTGGAGATATTGCACGGGTTTTAGGTTTGTACACTTTCTATTAAACCATCCTTTTTCCCTGAGACTTGGCGTGATCGCTTCCTTTTTGTTGCTCACCCCCGCCCGTCACAATGGTGTTGTGATGTCAAGGTTCTGATGTAGTGATGTATTATATGGGATATTACCTCAGAGTCACAGTTGTAAGATCCAGTTCAAACAGATTTGGGTGCGAATAGACAAGGCAGATAGAGGAGTGGGGTGAGATAGCAGAGGCCAGGGGCGTGTGTCTGTGATCACTCGGCCAGGTTAGACTGGGCTACCCCTCAGAGAGAGAGAGAGAGAGAGAGAGAGAGAGAGAGAGAGAGAGAGAGAGAGAGAGAGAGAGAGAGAGAGAGACAAGGTGAAAAAGAATAGAGAGAAGATGTCAAAAGAAAGTATGCAGATTGGTCCCTCCCTCCAACCCTCCCATTGCCCCTCCCTCTTACTTCCCACAAGCCTTCTCTGCGCCTTATGCCACACAATTTGTTTGAACTTATGTCTTTTTTTTTTTGCACATGCATAGCAGTCAGAAAGGGACTGGGCAGTGGTAAACATGCATCTGAGGGACCTCAGAGACATCAGAGGGACATCAGGGACATCTGGCCTCCTATCTGGGAGCAGATCTTGTCCTGCTCCTGCCGCTCCCTCCTTGGCCCAGTGGAGAAACGGCGTGATGCAGTTGGTCATCCTGCTGTCCGCGAGTGCTCAGGCTGACACGTACGGCAGCGCGCGTCTGATGGGAAACGGAGAGAGCGCTCTGATCCGGGGCGACGCCTGGAGCACTTATCACACCGTCCATACAGCCCCGGAGAAGGAGAGGGGCAGAAGTGGGGTGTGTATTTGTGGGGTGAGGGTACCGGAGGGGGGCAGGGGGGAAGAGGGGGTGAACACGGATGAGTATGAGAAAGAGAGAACATGATAATAGCTGGAAAGGGAGGAGGCTCAATGTTTGTGAAAGTAAAAAGAAACAGAGAAGAGAAAAGATAGAAGGGCAGAAGAAGCTGAAATGGAGGAGAGGAGGTAACTGGGAAAGAAAAAGAACTGGCAGGATGCATAAAAATCTTCACCCTTAATCCAGCGGGAGAGCGGACCGATTTCACTAAAATTGAACATTAGACAGAAATGTCATCCCTGCATATGTCATTTACCGCCTTCACCATTTGCTCTGCCAAAATGATAGAAGAGAAGGAGAATGAGAGGAAGTAGGGAAAATGAAGCGAAGAGAAAAATAGTGATGTTTCGTAGAAGAGACCCCTTTAAATTCAATGCATTTTTCATTACAGTAAAATGGGAAGGATGGGGCGAAAAATAGGATTAAAAAGATCTTAAAACTCAGGAAAATATAATTTCTTTTGCTTTTACTGAAGTAAGCCCCTCCTCCCAAACCACTCAAACACTCATTAGGAGACAGATGGTGAAGAGGATAAAAACTCTGAAATAAAGAATAAAACACTGTTCTCCGCTCTCTCTCTCTCTCTCTCTCTCTCTCTCACTTTCTCTCTCTCTCTCTCTGTCTCTCTCTCTCTCTCTCACACACACACACACACACACACACAAACACTTTCCCTTTCCAGCAGCTGCGCTTCTCTCTGTAATGAAATGTACACAAATGTAACAGCATATTTCAAACATTCAAACTAGCTTCAACCACCCCCCCCCCCCCCCCCCCCCCCATCCACCCCCAGGAAATGTTCTGTTTGGCAAGGTGTTCAGCAAAGATAAAGACTCAGCATCCAGCCGGAAAGAAAGCCATGTGATCGATACATCATCAATCAGCACGTTTAATGTGAGCCATGCAAGATGTGGGCTAGCATGAGAATAGAGGATTAGGCTGACGTGGGGAGCAACACAAGGCACTGAGAGGATTTGCATGCTAAAGCCCATCACTGAATGGGGAACAGCGTAGACGGAAAAGAGTAGATCGTGATCGATGAAGTGTTTGTGTGGGTGTGTTTGTGTGTGTGCCCACGTTTGCATGTTTTGAGCAGCTACAGCAAATTGTTCATCAATATCAGAGATGAACTCTAGGAACTGAAGAACTAGCAACTGTGGAAAACAAAGAGGAGAGAAACTGTACTTTAAACGCAGTGAGGGAGAACCGTCAATGGTCATCCATGTGCAATAAACATGTTTACCAGTACACATACTGTGCCACTGTACAGCACCTATTATTTGAAGAGTGTACATTTAATCTACACTAGCATTTGTGCGTTGAAGCCAAGCATGACAGATTAGTGGACGTAATTCTGTAGGAGATCGGATTTCCAGCTAAATGGCAAGGAGCTCTCTGTTAAAGCTCAGGTAGACCACAAGTCTGAAACTTAGGAACACACACGCTGAGATTCACCACGCGCTGGCCCTAGTTTTGCCAAGCAGACCATTAATCCGCAGGGATGGGAATAAATGGACCCATTAAAGATTTCCTGCTTAATCCTGTTTAATCTTGCTTCCTCGCCAATGCTAGGTCCTAATTGGTCGAGTGAGAGGGAGTGCCATAACGAAGGGGACTTGTGCATGGAGGGATGGAGGGGTGGAGGGGTGGAGGGGTGCAATGCTGTGAGAAGTAAAAAAAAAGAAAAACAAGCAGATGTGAAGACAACAAAAAGTGAAAGAGCTTACATGGCCTGCCGTTCCATCCCTCTAACAATCTGAGAGCCATTTGTCAAAGCCAGTAGGAGAAATAACCCAGCACTCTGCAGGGCTGCGTGCCAACGGCCAGCGCGCCAACGCCTGATTTATTGCCCTGCGGCTCCAGTTGGCACAACTGCCCACCCGCATCCAGCAGGGGCAGGCGCAGTGGCCCGATGGGCAAGAGCCCCTAAATGGACTTTTCTGGGGGAGTATTTCCCCTGACACACGCCTAACGCCACCGCCACACAACCGGCAAGAAAATAAAGACCCCTCAGCTGTGCCCCCGCCCAACATGAGAGGGATGTGCTGGATGGAATTATCCAACCGTACACAGCCATGTCACTCTTAAATATGCATTACAGAATTCCAGTGATACCTGCGATATGTGCAGGAATGTTCAACAATACCAGAAGGCAAGGGGGCCGTGCCGAAAGATAAACTGTAAATGTAAATAAATGTGCAATGATTTTAGTCTGTGTTTTCAAGATTGGCTGTAGGGAATCTAAACTCAGGTAGCTGAGGATTTGCTGTTAGGCCTGGTGGTCTTCTCTGGTCTTCAGCTGTTGAGTAGACCATGGGGTTATGTGGCCACAGGAATCGAATACAGTGCTGAAGAATAGCAGGAAGCTTCATAATAGAACAACAGCCTATCAAAACATTGGTTCTTTAAAGATGTTAAGTGTAACCCACATTTATTTTCAGCTGCAACAGGCTCTCTGTTGCAACCAATTCCTAAGATATTCAAATTGGCCTTAAATTATAGCATGCTTTTGTGTTTGCGTTAGTATTATTAAAGTGTAAATATCAATAGTAAATACAAATGACATTTAGAGAATGAGTCAAATTGGACAAACCAAAAGAAAAAAAATGCAGTCTACCTACTGTACTTTATAATTCCATCAGCTACACAGCGATCAGTACATTTACTCTGTAGCTCATGACAGCACACGACAAGAGATGGTCATTTCTCCGCAGAGATAAAAAGTTGCAGTTAATTAAAATGCTTCGGTGCTAATCACTCGAGCCCAGGCTCTTTAAAGAGAAATAGCACATGCCTTGTCAAAAACTGAGAGAGAGAGAGAGTGAAAGAGAGTTTGAAGACCTGCTGTGTACATCTCCAATTTGGGATTAATTATTTAATCAAAGACAAATTTGCTTGGCAAGCTTTGCCCAATCAGATACCCAGTCATGGTGCTAAGGAACTAAACACGGCATGGAGTGGAAAACTTTAATACGCTAATGTGAGTAACACCGGAATCAGTCTCACTGATAACAAGAACTGAAATTTTCGGTTTTACTTGAGTGTTACTGCTAATCAGATCATTCTTTTCACCCTTTGTGAAATTACGCTTCTGAATACCTTTTGTAATAAAAGGGTTACTGACACTACACAAGCCACTAGTGCCTATCCTGCTCATATAGTTTTACTATCCTGTAATGTTGAGTTTTTGTCATAATCCTCCACTGCTGTATTTATGATTCAAAAGTATTTCACAGCCTTGATCAGCTGTAACAGTTGTTTTTAATGAGGTTTAAATTAACTCTGTAATGCTGGACTTGTAGCCCCTCCCCCAACTCCTAGTTTATTTATTATGTAAATGTATCCTTTGCAAATAATGTTGTAAAGTAAAAAACATAATGACAAATACATTTGAGGTTTATTGTTCATTAACAACCTCTTTTGCAAGTTCATAAGAGAGAAAGCTTCCATAGGATGTTTGAAAGTCAAGTTTTTGGGCTTCACTGGACCCCTTAGTACAAAAAAAACGGAATAATTTTCTAATCCAACGGCAACTTTCTGATGTGAACATGTATTGTTCAGTGGTCTTTTGGAAAATAACCATAATAAAAAAAATACAATCTAAAATAATACAGAATGGTTTTGTCCACAGTGGGAATGAGAATGTTTGCTTCCTCAACCTCTGCACACACTGAAATGAAGGAAAAGGATCTTAACAGCTGCAGAGTAAAGGCAGGTGATATTACCACTCACTGCTTCTTGCCTCTGACCCCACCTGTGAACCTACCTGTGATCCCACCTGTGAATCCCACCTGTGAATCCTGTGTCTGTGTGCGTGCGTGCGTGTGTGTGCTTGTGTGCCCAGTGGTGGATGGTGCTCTGCCACTAGAGTCTGTCCTCTCTCCCCTTCCTGCACCCCATTCAGTCCCCCAGGGGGCTGTGGCTTCCGGTAGAGAGTACGCTGTGCGCAATTGGCTGCCGCTTCTCGCCGGTGTGTGTGTGATTGATTGTCTGTGACTTGTACCTGTGTTAAATTGTAAAGCGCCTTGGGAATCTGGAAAGGCACTATATAAATCGAACATTCATTCATTCATTCATTCACCTGTGACACCACCTGTGAACCTCACCAGTAAACCCACCTGTGAATCCACCTGTGAACCTCACCTCTGACCCCACCTGTGATCCCACTTGTGAACCTTACCTCTGACCCCATGTGTGAACCTGGTAACACTGCAGTTTAAGTTTAACCCTCCCAAAATTCCCATAATGCCCTCTCACCGGCCCTCCAGAGGGGCTCTAGAATCCCATGGAGTGATGGAAGATGAATGGGTGATTATGTCCACATTTACTAGAGACCAAGGGCCAGTCATTGCCCTCTAAACCAGTCTTCTCCACTGCCATTCATTTATAACGAAAGCTCTTGTCTGGTTTCCCTGATTTCCCTATTCAATCAAGCTCATTTCAATAACACCATGAATGAATAGACAGCCAGAAGCAGAGGTTGTCAAGGGCTGTTGGGGAAGTGGGTGGTGGGAATTAAATATTCTTTCATTTCTGATGATTTTCATTTTCTTGATTGTGCAGTTCATGATATAATACATTTTTTTGTTTTTTTTAACTCACCACTGGTAACACTGCCCTGTTTAGCAAGCCCTGGTGTCTCATTCACGGACAAGAACTATTCATTTTCACATTTAATGAGTCCTTTAATTACCGTTCTATGAAATGATAAAGGCCGTATGAACTATAATTCAGCAGAAGGTTTTGTCCTCTGACCATTTTATGCTTTTTGGGATCATTTATAACCGTGTCTTGATTTCTCGAGTGCATTCAAGTGTTGCTTCGCTGAAAGTGTTAGATAGCGAGATTGTGTTACAGTCATATTTACCATGACGGATGGTTTATGCGCCCTGACATCTCATTTCCTGTGCTCCGATGCTTTGATTTAACACAGCGCGTTGCCACATTTGCGGGTGGAGTACTTCTTATGTTACACCACCTAGCTCCTGACCTCACTGCAAAAAAACTGTTTCTTCTCACAGGAATGCCATCGCCAAGTCAGATGGTTTTGCCTCAACATGCAGATTAAAAATAAAAATTTAAAATTTAAAAACCCCACGTAAGTCCTTTTTGGCCACAATCCCTTTTCCCATGTCTCCGTTGTGTTTTTGGCAGTAGGCCCACCATACACAGTGAACCGTTATCAACAGCTCATTAACGTGTAACGAATGAGTTCTTCGAGCATAGAAAGGGGCTCAGGGCGATAACAAAAGCGCCACGGACGCTAACGTCGCGCTAATAAATCACGCCGACAGATGTAAACACGCGAGTGCTCGGTCTCACATGCCGTTCACGAGTGCCACTTACCACTGTCCCCGAGCTTCGTCTTGAGCGCTAAAACGGTGACCTCTGACCCGTGTGACTGTTTTGCTCAAGCACACAGTGTTTGCAATGGAAAAGAAAAGGCGTGACTGAAGAGTAAACCAGGAAAAATCATAACAAACCCTTGACAAGTGTGTAAGGAAAGCTAGAAAAAAAAGAAAGAAGCCTCATTTGACATCCTCAGTGTTTCCATGGTAATCAAGATAGATGTTGATAATGGTGTATAACTTCTCCAAGTCTTCCAGGATTGTGACTTCTCTCTCTGTTTAGTGCCAGAGGGGGGAGCAGCGAGACGCCATTACTTATCACCTCTCAGTTCGTCTGCTAATTAATCATCGAATGATTATTGAAAAGGAGATGGCTGCTCTGACTAGCCTCCTCAGTCGTGGCTCCATTTCTTGGCCTTCCCTGTTTATGTAGTGTCTGTTCATTTGCTAAAAATTAAAATTCAGCACCATCTGGTCTGATTAGACCCTCTGCCCCGCTTTTGTCTCTCATCCAAAAGTGGAGCCATTGATATCATCAACACCTCTTGGAGGAGGAAAAAAAGGCCCTAAAATAGCAGGTCCAAAGTGATTCCTCGTCCTACTCTCGTTCAAATATTATCATACGAATGTGAGCCCAAACCTCCACATTTACCCACACTCCCTGATGAATGGGACAGGTCAGGGGTCACGTCAAATCACGCATCACCATTGTCCACCAATCAGGCAATTGAAGTGAAATGCTGAAGGTCTTGCTGTAATGTAAAGGCTGTAATTGAAAAGAAAGCCCTCATCGTGGTCACACTGTAGGTGAAGTAGCCACCAGCACTCAAACGAAGTCCCTTCACATCTCATTGGCACTGTTGTGACCGCGACGTCAACGTTTGATTGACTTATTAAACACTAGCGATTAGCCCCTGACTAGTCACTCGCCGAATTACATTTTTACATTCCACAGTGATTTACAAGCATTATTTAAACATTAGCAATGCAAGTTGTCTTTTTCCGTGGTGGCTAACTAACTCACGCTGGTTAAAATGAGTAATGGAATTTAATCAAAAGCACAGAAATATACAAACACACAAGATACAGCATTAGTAATTTAGAAAGATAATGTGTATAAACTTGCATATGGATGGTACTGATAACAGGCAGGCTTGTGTTATGTCATCTAGCAGTCACTAACCGGGCATTTCATCTTTTGCTTCCCAGTAATGTCACTACTCCAGCACTGTTTTGCCTCATGAAGAGTCAATCATTTGACAGGCATTTAGCGTTGAGCCCCTAAGGTTCGTTCTGCTTGGCCATGAGATAACACGGTTTTGGAGAGCTGACTGAGATCTATTTGGTGACATGTGGAGTGTGTTTGACAGGCTTGTGCTTAAACCTCTCTGTTAGCTCTCACCGTGTATTGGTACACAATCAGAGTAAGCTACTTTGTGCTTAGACAACAGGCAGCTAGGCAAAATTTACTGATGTGAGGTCATTCTGTCCTGTTGGTTCTGTTTTACTCAGTCCTGCCTTTGTGTGGATCCTACAGTCAATTTGGTTGTCGCATGCCCCGAAGACAACTGATGAAATGGAGGATGAAATGATACCTCCATGGTGGCTTGTAGTTGGATCCTAATCAAGCTCTGGCAAGCCTATTTGTGTGTGTGTGTGTGTGTGTGTGTGTGTGTGTGTGTGTGTGTGCAGATGATCCTGGTAAGCTCTTCAGCCAAACGTCTCTTCCCCGTGGATCATAAAGGTACCTTGTGTGATAATGTGAGTGTCGTTCTCCACAGCTCCCAGTCGCAGGGCAGGCGGCCTGGTCTCGGCTCAGCCCTCCTCCTCGACTGAACTCATCCCCCTCCGTACCATCCCCATCCTGGGCTGCTCTCCAGGAGAGATTCTGGATCTGAAAAACAAAACAGAACAGAAACAGAAACAAAAACTCTGTAGCATGTATTAAGATAGTTTATCTCTTGGGTGGATCTCAGGCATAGATCAGTGTGTGTGTGTGTGTGTGTGTGTGTGTGTGTGTGTGTGTGTGTGTGTGTGTGTGTGTGTGTGTGTGTGTGTGTGTGCACATGTGCTAAATAAGAAACAGGGAAAATGAGCAAAATGAGTGGCTGAGTTAGTGAATGAGT